>NW_019944450.1:0-18747 GCF_002910315.2 Salvelinus sp. IW2-2015 | reverse complement strand
GTATCTTTCATCTGGTGTCTTGGACTTGTGATTTAATGATATTTAGATGCTACTATCTACTTTTGAAGCTATGCTAGCTATGCTAATTAGTGTGTGGGGGGGGTGGGGGGTGATCCCGGACCCGGGGTAGAGGCTCGTGAAAGGTTAATGACTGCCTCGCCTGGTTGACCAACTACTTTGTAGACAGAGTTCAGTGTGTCAAATCGGAGGGCATGTTGTCCGGACCTCTGGCAGTCTCTATGGGGGTATCACAGGGTTCAATTCTCGGGCCGACTCTTTTCTCTGTATATATATCAACGATGCCGCTCTTGCTGCGGGTGATTCCCTGATCCATCTCTACGCAGACGACACCATTCTGTATACTTCTGGACCTTCCTTGACACTGTGCTAACTAACCTCCAAACGAGCTTCAATGCCACACAACACTCCTTCCGTGGCCTCCAACTGCTCTTAAACTAGTTAAACCAAATGCATGCTTTCAACCGATCGCTACCCGCACCCGCCTGGCTGACTAGCATCACCAACCTGGATGGTTCTGACCTAGAATATGTGGACAACTATAAATACCTAGGTGTCTGGCTAGACTGTAAACTCTCCTTCCAGACTCATATTAACCATATCCAATCCAAAATCAAATCTAGAATCGGCTTTTTATTTCGCAACAAAGCCTCCTTCACTCACGCCGCAAAACTTACCCAAGTTAACTTCTTGAGCCTATAGGGGGGTGCTGTTTCGACTTAGCATTTTTTCATCTCCAAATTAAACTGCCTAGTACTCAATTCTTGCTCGTACAATATGCATATTATTGTTATTATTGGATAGAAAACACTCTCTAGTTTCTATAACCGTTGGAATTATGTCTCTGAGTGGTACAGAACTCATTCTATAGCAATTTCCCTGCCAGGGAGTGAGATTTCAGAAATCTTGGTCCCTGTTCCCAGTTCAGTTTTTAAGTCCCTGTGAATCCTATGAGGATACAAACACTGCCTACGCCTTCCTCTAGATGTCAGTAAGTGGTGACAATTTGAATGGAGTCGATTGCGCAATCAGGGCCTGTATAAAACACCAAAGACCGGAAGGAGCTTTCTTTTGTTCCCTGCGCTCGACGCACGATGGACGTCGGACTGGCCTCTTTCCAAGCCTTGGTTTAGCCAGTAATATATAGCCGGTCATGTTTTTACTCGTTATAGGTGTTAAAAACATCATAAGGTAGTTAATTTAAACCGTTTTATAGCAATTTATATCCGTTTAGTGCAATTTTTAGGAATTTCTTTGTGACGTCCTTCCATGAGCTGGGCACTTTACATGTACATACCGAACGTTAGTGGCCATTTCGACGGGACAAGAGGACATCTTTCGACCAAAAGACGATTAGACCGGAGAAAGGAGACATTGCCCAAGATTCTGATGGAAGAACAGCTCATAGTAAGAACTATTTATGATGATAAATTGCTGTTCTGTTGAAAAATGTTAAGCGCATATATCGCCATTTTGTTTTGTGTAGCTTCGCTTTGGCGGACCCGGTATTGCACAGTAAGGATAATTTTAGAAATGTAATTCAGCGATTGCATTAAGAACTAATTTGTCTTTCGATTCCTGTCAACCCTGTATTTTTTAGTCAAGTTTATGATTAGTTATCGATTAGACTAGATCACTCTCAAAGATGGCGCCCAACATTTTCAGACCAGTTTGGCTACTATTCTCATTGTATAACCACGATTTTTGTGGCTAAATATGCACATTTTCGAACAAACTCTATATGTATGTTGTAATATGATGTTACAGGAGTGTCATCGGAAGAATTCTGAGAAGGTTAGTGAAAAAAATTAATATATTTTGGTGATGATAACGTTATCGCTCCCGTTGCCTTGAATTCATGCTGGTGTAACGTTTGCACATGTGGTATGCTAATATAACGATTTATTGTGTTTTCGCTGTAAAACACTTAGAAAATCTAAATATTGTCTGAATTCACAAGATCTGTGTCTTTCCATTGCTATGCTTTGTGTATTTTTATGAAATGTTTTATGATGAGTAAATTGGTAATACACGTTGCTCTCTCTAGTAATTCTAGTCGCTTTGGGGAGATTTGTGATGTTGGCTGCAATGGCAAACTATGATTTATACCTGAAATATGCACATTTTTCTAACAAAACCTATGCTATACAATAAATTAGTTATCAGACTGTCATCTGATGAGGTTTTTTCTTGGTTAGTGGCTATTTATTTCTTTATTTGGTCGAATTGGTGATAGCTAGTGATGGAGTAAGAAACTGATGGAGTTAGAAAAGTGGTGTCTTTTGCTAACGTGGTTAGCTAATAGATTTACATATTGTGTCTTCCCTGTAAAACATTTAAAAAATCAGAAATTATGGCTTTATCACAAGATCTGTATCGTCATTTGGTGTCTTGGACTTGTGATTTAATGATATTTAGATGCTACTATTTACTTGTGACGCGGATCCGGTTTGGAGTGTGTAGAGGTTAAACTGACATCCTACCGATCCTCGACTTCGGCGTGTCATCTACAAAATAGCTTCAATACTCTACTCAGCAAACTGGATGCAGTCTATCACAGTGCCCTTCTGTTACCAAATCACCTTATACCACCACCACCGCGACCTGTATGTTCTAGTCGGCTGGCCCTCGCTACATATTCGTCGTCAGACCCACTGGCTCCAGGTCATCTATAAGGCGGAGCTTTACCTAGCATAGACTTATCTCATTTCACTGGTCACAATAACAACACCCACCCATAGCACACGTTCCAGCAGGTATATCTCACTGATCATGCCCAAAGCCAACACCTCATTTCCGCCGTCCTTCCAGTTCTCTGCCGCTAGTGACTGGAACGAATTGCAAAAAAAAAAAAAAAAAAAAAAAAAAAAATACAAAAAAAAAAATCGCTGAAGCTGGAGACTTTTATTTCCCTCACCAACTTTAAACATCAGCTATCTGAGCAGCTAACCGATCGCTGCAGCTGTACATAGTCCATCTGTAAATAGCCCCCAATCTACCTACCTCATCCCCATACTGTTTTATTTACTTTACTCTTTCCTCTTGCACACCGGTATCTCTACTTGCACATCATCATCTCTCATTTATCACTCCAGTTTAATCTGCTAATTGTAATTCTTTGCTACTATGGCCTATTTATTGCCTACCTCATGCATTTTGCACACACTGATAATAGACTCTTTTTTCTACTGTGTCATTGACTTGTTTATCTTCTTATGGCTGCAAGCCCGATGTCAGTACACTTATGACAACACCAGCTCAAGTGCAGGGCGCGAAATTCAAAATATATTTTTTTGAAATATTTAATTTCACACATAATAACAAGTCCAATACAGTAAATGAAAGATACACATCTTGTGAATACAGTCAACATGTCCGATTTTTAAAATGTTTTACAGCAAAACACCACATTATATTATGTTAGCTCACCACCAAATACAAAAAAGCACAGACATTTTCACAGCACAGTAGCGTGCACAAAACCAACCTATCTAACCAAGAACCAACCAAACTAACCCAGAAACAACTTCATCAGATGACAGCTCTATAACATGTTATACAATAAATCAATGTTGTTCAAAAAATGTGCATATTTGAGATATAAATCATAGTTTTACATTGCAGCTTACAATCGGAAATAGCACCGAAGCAGCTAGAACAATTACAGAGAACAAATTGAAATACTTAAATACTCATCATAAAACATTTATGAAAAATACATGGTGTATACGCCAATGAAAGACAAACATCTTGTGAATCCAGCCAATATTTCCGATTCTTTAAGTGTTTTACAGCGAAAACACAATATAGCATTATATTAGCTTACCACAATAGCCAAAAAACACAACAGCATTGATTCAAGCCAACAGTAGCGATAACGAATAAACCAGCAAAAGATACATTTTTCACTAACCTTCTCAGAATTCATCAGATGACAGTCCTATAACATCATTATACACAATACATATATTGTTTGTTCGAAAATGTGCATATTTAGCGGCACAAATCGTGGTTATACAATGTGAATACGTAGGCAAAATGCAATAACAATGTCCGGAGAAATCTTGGAGGCACCTAATCTAATCAAATAACTATTCATATAACTTTACTAAAAAATACATGTTGGACAGCAAATTAAAGAGCTTAGTTCTTAATGCAATCGCCGTGTGTAGAATTCTAAAAAATAACTTCAGTACGACATCCAGCTTACGTTATTGCGAGAGAGCGCCCAAAATCAAAGCTGAAAACACAACGACACATTCGACAGAAATAGAAATAAACATCATAAATGGGTCCTACTTTTGCTGATCTTCCATCAGAATCTTGTACAAGTGGTCCTTTGTCCAGAACAATCGTTGTTTGGATTTAGAATGTCATTTTCCCTCTCGAATGAGCAAGCAAAACTTGCCAAGTGACGCGAAGCTCTCCATCGTCAACAAACGCAAAGAACGGAACACGCCAAAACTCCCGAAAGAAATTCAATATCTGATTAAACTATATTGAAAAAACATACTTTACGATGATAGTCACATTTATCAAATAAAATCAAAGCCGGAGATAGTAGCCGTCTATAACACAGCTTGTCAGAAGGCAATCCCCGGTTCCTTCTCGCGCCTTCCTGAAAACAGGAAATTGGTGTCACGTCATGCCAAGAGCTCTTATTCGACCTCAGATCAAGCTATACACAGCATTTCTTCTCTCACTGCCTATTGACATCTAGTGGAAGGCGTATGAAGTGCATGTATACTAATACATATCAAGCAAATTAATAGGGATGCCCTGGAACAGAGCATCGATTTCAGATTTTCCACTTCCTGTCAGGAAGTTTGCTGCAAAATGAGTTCTGTTTTACTCACAGATATATTTCAAACGGTTTTAGAAACTGGAGTGTCTTCTATCCAATAGTAATAATAATATGCATATTGTACGAGCAAGAATTGAGTACGAGTCCGTTTGAAATGGACACCTTTCATCCAAGCTACTCAATACTGCCCCTGCAGCCCTAAAAAGTTATTGTGTTATTGGCTTTGTCACGGGTGGCGTTGTAAGTAGACCAAGCGCAGCGTCGTAAGCGTCCATTTCCTTTTTATTAGGTAAATGTCGCCAAGAAAACAACAAACGAAAGAAACAACCGTGAAGCTTACAGGACTAAGTGCCACCAACAAAGTTAACTACCCACACTGAAGGAGGGAAAAGGGCTACCTAAGTATGATTCCCAATCAGAGACAACGATAGACAGCTGTCCCTGATTGAGAACCATACCCGGCCAACACAGAAACACAAATCATAGAAATAAAGGACATAGAATGCCCACCCAAATCACACCCTGACCAAACCTAAAAGAGACATAAAAAAGGCTCTCAGACGTCAGGGAGTGACAGGCTTGTTTATTGTTTATTCCATGTGTAACTCTGTGTTGTCTGTGTCACACTGCTTTGCGTAATCTTGGCCAGGTCGCAGTTGTAAATGAGAACTTATTCTCAAGTAGCCTACCTGGTTAAATAAAGGTGAAATAATAAAAATAAATAAATAAATAAATACTTTTGTGACAGGGGGAATAGATGCATAGTATGTGTAACTGAATTAAAGCTTCACACATTTCTTTTGTATGATCTAATTAGCATAAGAATAGCAACCTGTTTAAGGTAGAGATATCTGTTTCTCAACACACGTCATCCTCAGAGGCAGAACTACAGCATCAAGCTACCGACTGGGGTCATTTGAGTTCCAGAGGTATATTAGTGATCATAACCCAAAGTTGCTTTATTCAATTGTTAAAAACTTCCATGACTTTGTCAACCAACTTGTTCTGAACAATTCTAAAATCAGTGTTTAGTGTTTCTGATACCAATATGGACATTTTTAATAATCGTCCCAAAACACCTAATTCCATCCATAGTAATTTGGTAAACAGGACTTTTATTTCTATCTAGGTTTCTCTGGAGACATAATGACAAGTGATCCACCAGAGGGTGGAGGGGATCTGATCATCTGCAGAGATATACTTCCCCATGTACTCACCTCAAGTTGTACTTTTCTATACCATGTATCATATGACTGTGTACAAAACCGAAATTACCTGTACTCTAGGGCAACTAAGAAGTATTTAGTGAATCCAGGTTTCTTCTTTCTACATACCACCAGAGGGTGGAGGGGGACCTGTATCAGTGATGTTGACCAGATAGACAGATYATCTGCAGAGATGAAGCACCGTATGTACTCACCTATGGTTATAAGTGGTTATAACTAGGGATGACCATGTATAATATCTAAATGACCTTATATATATGCTTAGTTGCAGTCAAAACAGCTCATAACAGTATTTCTGTGGTATGAATACTTGGTAGAACTGTAGTACAGAGACCACCTATCCTCTGAATGTACACAGTGCGGTATTAGGGTGTATTCTCCCCAAAAAATGTATTCTATGGGAAATGTTATATAAATACCAGAATTCCTATAATATCCTCTCCCTCTACTCTCCCTCCCTGGTCTTTGTTCTCCCTCTACCCTCCCCCCCTGGTCTGTGTTCTCCCACTAGCCTCCCTCTCTGGTCTGTGTTCTCCCTCTATCCTCCCTCTACTCTCCCTCCATGGTCTGTGTTCTCCCTCTAGTCTCCCTATACCCTCCCTCCCCAGACTTGTTGCTGGGTTACAGGGTTAAATATTCATTCAACCAGTTTAGAAAAGAGAGAACAGAAAGTTCTGCTCCATTGTTTTCTACAGTTTCTCTTTCCCTGTTTGGAAACGTGCAGAACTAGTTCATCATCGTTCCATTGGATAATAATGGACATGTGGTAACATGCAGAACTAGTTCATCATCGTTCCATTGGATAATAATGGACATGTGGTAACATGCAGAACTAGTTCATCGTTCCATTGGATAATAATGGACGTGATGAAAAGATTAAGACAAGTATCTAAAGAGACATCGGTACATGTAGGATGAGTCACAATGGAAAAACTACTTCCCTTTATAGTTGCACTACTTTCTACCAGACCCTAAGTTGCACTTTAAAGGGAATAGGGTGCTATTTGCGGAAGAAAAAACCACATTGTTACCTTCCCACAACACAAAAACAATCCTTCTTCAAAGGCAAGAAGAGTGAAGCATTAACATTACAGTGCCGTTGACAAAGTATTCACCCCTTGCGTGTGTTCCTATTTTGTTGCATTACAACCTGTAATTTAAATAGATTTCTTATTGGATTTGCATGTAATGGACATACAGAAAGTAGTCCAAATTGTTGAAGTGAAAAAAATTTAACTTGTTATTAAAAAAACAAAAAAAACGGAAAAATGTGGTGCTGTGCATATGCTATTCACCCCCTTTGCCTATGAAGCCCCTAAAATAAGATCTGCGTGCAACCAATTACCTGTAGAAGTCACAGAATCTTAGTTAAATAAAGTCTACTTGTGGCAATCTAAGTGTCACACTGATCTGATCACATGATTTAGATATATATACACCTGTTCTGGAAAGGCCCAGATTTTGCAACACCACTAAGCCAGGGGGCACACCAAGCAAGCCACCTATGAAGACCAAAAGAGCTCTCCAAACAGGTCAAGGGACAAAGTTTTGCCGAGAAGGTACAGATTGAGGGTTGGGTTATAAAAACAATATCCGAAACTTTGAACATCCCACGCGAGGCCACCATCTACTCCATTATTAAAAAATTGTAAAATATGGCACCCAACAAACCTGCAAGGAGGCCGCACCACCTAAAACTTCATGGACCAGGCAAAGGAGGGCATTAATCAGAGAGACAACAAGAGACCAAGATAACCCTGAAAGAAGCCTGCCAAAGCGTCCACAGCGAAGTATTGGAGATCTGTCCTAGGACCCCAGAACTTTTATGAAGAAAAGAAACGCACATTTTACGTGCGACTTAATGCGTGCGGAACATATTGTTTTATTAATTGCCAATGCTGTTTTTCTGTTGCCTTGATTTCGTCTTAACTTACTTTGGATTACTGTTGCCACTTGTAATCAGAACGCTTTGTCATGTAGGCAAAACCATACACGATTTCTCATAACCCATTCATATTTCGTGGAGCCTAAATTACGCAATTTTCTTTCAAATGCATGTATTACCATGTTAATGTTAAAAGAAATGAAATTATGTTGGCTTACACTTATGGCCTTTCCAAGGGCCTTTCCATTACCTTAAGGCGAAACAATTTTTAGGCACTCGCCATCATCGGTTTACGTGAGAAACGGCCCACATTGCAAATGTACGGCGTCCCACTAGACGTCCTGCAACGTTATTCTAAAATTCAGCGCGGACGGCGTCGGGCTGTGCGCGGGGGAGAGAATACTTTCAGGAAGTCATCAAACGAATCTCTGCGGACGTTCGGTTTCCGTTTTATACAAATAAACAAATTTTGCGTCATTTTCCGCAGTCTCGGAAATCCCACCAGAGGCGAAAAAAATAATATGGCAAATCGCCACAAAGCCACATTGCAAAATGCATGTGGCCTTTTCATCCTAAACGGACAAATATTTTGAAGACGTAATTGACAGTTGGCCCCGAACCAAGATGGCGTCGAGGCCTCAACGCTTTTAGTTATGGCCATTTTCTGGGATTAAAGGCTCAAAAAACGCAAAGTAGGGTGCCTAATTTGACCGCATTCCGTTCAAAGTACATAAGCGCATACAGTGTCAGGAAAAAAAGAAGCCAGCCATGGTAAATCTAATCGTAATTTAAGAGAAATCGTTACATTGACAAATTGGTAATGCTTCACAAAAAAGGACGTTAAAAAAAAAAAGTTACAGATCCAGTTGCAGTGATGTTCAGAGGACCACGAACTCATTTTTTTTAGTGGGTCTCGAAGCTCTGCCAGAATTCTGTGATTTTATGTGATTGATGAAATAACACACACTCATTTAACCTCTGTAATTAAGTCAGTTCTTAACATAAAGACTTAACACTCAAATATATATTAATTAGCCTACTCCAAGGAGGAATATTGTTTTCCACTTTCAGCTTCCTATGTCAACCATAAGTACCTTTCAAATTGTGCCATAGGGTCAGTTTCGAAGGGTTAAAAAGCGTCAGCATCTGCCTCCCGGGGTGGCGAGTGGTCTAGGGGCACTGACATCGCGATGCTAGCTGCGCCACCCAGAAGTTCTCTGGGTTCGCGCCCAGGCTCTGCCGCAGCCAGGCCGCGACCCAGCGAGGGTCCGTGGGGCGACGCAACAATTGGCCTAGCGTTGTCCGAGTTAGAGGTTTAGGCCGGTAGGGATAATCCTTGTCTCATCGCGCTCCAGCGAACTTCCTGTGGCGGCCGGGGGCAGTGCGCGCTAGCCAACGGGGGCCAGGCTGCAACAGGCGTGTTTCGCGACACATTAGGCTGCGGTTTGGCTTCCGTGGGTTGGAGGCGCGCTGTGTTAAGAAGCAGTTGCGGCTGCGTTGACTCATGTGCTCGGAACCCGTTGGCTACGCGCTACGGCTCCCCCGGCCCACGGGAGTTCGCTGAGCGATGAGACAAGGATATCCCTACCGGCCAAACCCTCCCTAACCCGGACAACGCTAGGCCAATTGTGCGTCGCCCCACGGACCTCCCGGTCGCGGCCGGCTGCGGCAGAGCCTGGCGGCGAACCCAGAGACTTCTGGTGGCGCAGCTAGCACTGCGATGCAGTGCCCTAGACCACTGCGCCACCCGGGAGGCAGATCTGACCTTTTTAACCCTTCGAAACTGACCCTATGGCACCATTGTAAGTACTTATGGTTGACATAGGAAGCTGAAAGTGAAAACATATCCTCCTTGGAGTAGGCTCTTATATAATATTGATGTGTTAAGTCTTTATGTTAAGAACTGACTTAATTACAGAGGGTTAAATGAGTGTGTGTTATTTCATCAAATCACATAAAATCACAGAATTCTGGCAGAGCTTCGAGACCCACTTAAAAAATGTTCGTCTGAACACACTGCAACTGATCTGTAACTTTTTTTTTTTACTCCTTTTTGTGAACATTACCAATTTGTCAATGTACGATTTCTCTTAAATTACGATAGATAAATGGCTGGTTCTTTTTTCCTGACACTGTATGCTTATGTACTTTGACGTGAAGCGGTCAAATTAGCACCCTACTTTGCGTTTTTGACCTTTAATCCCAGAAAAATGGCCATAACTCAAAAAGCGTTGAGGCCTCGACGCCATCTTGTTCGGGGCCAACTGTCAATTACGTCTTCAAAATATTTTCCGTTTAGGAGAAAAGGCCACATGCATTTGCAATGTGCTTGTGCATTTGCAATATTAATTATTTTCCCTCTGGTGGGAATTTCCGAGACTGCGGAAAAATGACCAAAATTTGTTATTTTTAAAACGGAAACCGAACGTCGAGAGATTTCGTTTGATGACTTCCTGAAAGATCTCTCCCCGCGCACAGCCCGACGCCGTCCGCGAATTTTAGAAACGTTGCAGGACGTCTAGTAAGAGACCGTACATTTGCAATGTGGCGTTCTCCACTAACACACTATTGCGAGTGCTAAAATGTTCCCTTAAAGGTATGGAAAGGCCTTGGAAAGGCCATAAGTGTAAGCCAACATAATTCATTATTTTACATTAACATGTAATACATGCATTATGAAGAAAATTGCGTAATTTAGGCTCCACGAAATATGAAATGGGTTATGAAGAAAATCGTGTATGGTTGCCTACATGACAAAAAGGCGTTCTGATTACAAGTGCAACAGTATCCAAAGTATTAAGCGAAATCAAGCACAGAAAACAGCATTGGCATTAATAAAACAATATTTCCCACGAATTAAGTCGCACGTAAATGTGCGTCTTTTCTCAAAAATTCTGGTCCTAAGGACAGATACTCCAATCTTCGCTGTGGACCTTTGCAGCTCTTTCAGGGTTATCTTTGGTCTCTTTGTTGTCTCTCTGATTAATGCCCTCCTGCCTGGTCCATGAGTTTTGGTGGGCGGCCCTCTCTTGGCAGGTTTGTGGTGCCATATTCTTACAATTTTTTAATAATGATGTAATGGTGCTCCGTGGGATGTTCAAAGTTTCGGATATTTTTTTATAACCCAACCCTCATCGTACCTCTCCAAAACTTTGTCCCTGACCTGTTTGGAAGAGCTCTTTGGTCTTCATGGTGCCGCTTGCTTGGTGGTGCCCCTGGCTAGTGGTGTTGCAAAATCTAGGGCCTTTCAGAACAGGTGTATATATACTGAAATCATGTGACAGATCATGTGACACTTAGATTGCACACAAGTAGACTTTATTTAACTAATTCGGTGACTTCTAAAGGTAATTGGTTGCACCAATCTTATTTAGGGCTTCATAGCAAAGGGGGTGAATACATATGCACGCACCACATTTCCGTTTTTTGTTTTTTAAACAAGTAATTTTTTCACTTCACCAATTTGGACTACTTTCTGTATGTCCATTACATGAAATCCAAATAAAAATCTATTTAAATTACAGGTTGTAATGCAACAAAATAGGAAACACGCCAAGGGGGTGAATACTTTGCAAGGCACTGTATGCTAAATGCTTCACTCTCTTGCCTTTAAGAAGGATGTTTGTGTTGTGGGAGGTACATGTGGTTTTCTTCCCAAATAGCACCCTATTCCCTTTAAAGTGCACTAGGGTCCTGGTAGAAAGTAGTGCACTATAAAGGGAATAGGTTTCCATTTGTGACTCATCCTACATGTACCGATGTCTCTTTAGATACCTGTCTTATCTTTCACCACGTCCATTATTATCCACATGGAACGATGAACTAGTTCTGCATGTTACCACATGTCCATTATTATCCAATGGAACGATGATGAACTAGTTCTGCATGTTACCACATGTCCATTATTATCCAATGGAACGATGATGAACTAGTTCTGCACGTTTCCAAACAGGAAAGAGAAACTGTAGAAAACAATGGAGCAACTTTCTGTTCTCTCTTTTCTAAACTGGTTGAATGAATATTTAACCCTGTAACCCAGCAACAAGTCTGGGGAGGGAGGGTATAGGGAGACTAGAGGGAGAACACAGACCATGGAGGGAGAGTAGAGGGAGGATAGAGGGAGAACACAGACCAGAGAGGGAGGCTAGTGGGAGAACACAGACCAGGGGGGGAGGGTAGAGGGAGAACAAAGACCAGGGAGGGAGAGTAGAGGGAGAGGATATTATAGGAATTCTGGTATTTATATAACATTTCCCATAGAATACATTTTTTGGGGAGATACACCCTAATACCGCACTGTGTACATTCAGAGGATAGGTGGTCTCTGTACTACAGTTCTACCAAGTATTCATACCACAGAAATACTGTTATGAGCTGTTTTGACTGCAACTAAGCATATATATAAGGTCATTTAGATGTTATACATGGTCATCCCTAGTTATAACCACTTATAACCATAGGTGAGTACATACGGTGCTTCATCTCTGCAGATAATCTGTCTATCTGGTCAACATCACTGATACAGGTCCCCCCCACCCTCTGGTGGTATGTAGAAAGAAGAAACCTGGATTCACTAAATACTTCTTAGTTGCCCTAGAGTACAGGTAATTCGGTTTTGTACACAGTCATATTGATACATGGTATAGAAAAGTACAAATCTGAGGTGAGTACATGGGGAAGTATATCTCTGCAGATGATCAGATCCCCTCCACCCTCTGGTGGATCACTTGTCATTATGTCTCCAGAGAAACCTAGATAGAAATAAAAGTCCTGTTTACCAAATTACTATGGATGGAATTAGGTGTTTTGGGACGATTATTAAAAATGTCCATATTGGTATCAGAAACACTAAAACATGATTTTAGAATTGTTCAGAACAAGTTGGTTGACAAAGTCATGGAAGTTTTTAACAATTGAATAAAGCAACTTTGGGTTATGATCACTAATATACACTCTGGAACTCAAATGACCCCAGTCGGTAGCTTGATGCTGTAGTTCTGCCTCTGAGGATGACGTGTGTGTGAGAAACAGATATCTCTACCTTAAACAGGTTGCTATTCTTATGCTAATTAGATCATACAAAAGAAATGTGTGAAGCTTTAATTCAGTTACACATACTATGCATCTATTCCCCTGTCACAAAAGTATTATTTATTTATTATTTTTATTATTTCACCTTTATTTAACCAGGTAGGCTACTTGAGAATAAGTCTCATCATTACAACTGCGACCTGGCCAGATTACGCCAAAGCAGTGTGACACAGACAACACAGAGTTACACATGGAATAAACAATAAACAAGCCTGTCACTCCCTGACGTCTGAAGCCTTTTTTATGTCTCTTTAGGTTGGTCAGTGTGATTTGGGTGGGCATTCTATGTCCTTTATTTCTATGATTTGTGTTTCTGTGTTGGCCGGGTATGGTTCTCAATCAGGGACAGCTGTCTATCGTTGTCTCTGATTGGGAATCATACTTAGGTAGCCCTTTTCCCTCCTTCAGTGTGGGTAGTTAACTTTGTTGGTGGCACTTAGTCCTGTAAGCTTCACGGTTGTTTCTTTCGTTTGTTGTTTTTGGCGACATTTACCTAATAAAAAGGAAATGGACGCTACGACGCTGCCGCTTGTCTACTTACAACGCCACCCGTGACAAAGCCAATAACACAATAACTTTTAGGGCTGCAGGGGCAGTATTGAGTAGCTTGGATGAAAGGTGTCCATTTCAAACGGACTCGTACTCAATTCTTGCTCGTACAATATGCATATTATTATTACTATTGGATAGAAGACACTCCAGTTTCTAAAACCGTTTGAAATATATCTGTGAGTAAAACAGAACTCATTTTGCAGCAAACTTCCTGACAGGAAGTGGAAAATCTGAAATCATGCTCTGTTCCAGGGCATCCCTATTAATTTGCTTGATATGTATTAGTATACATGCACTTCATACGCCTTCACCTAGATGTCAATAGGCAGTGAGAGAAGAATGCTGTATAGCTTGATCTGAGGGTCAAGAGCCTCTTGCATGACGTGACACCAATTTCCTGTTTTCAGGAAGGCGCGAGAAGGAACCGGGGATGCCTTCTGACAAGCTGTCGTATAAGACGCTACTATCTCGGCTTTGATTTTATTTGAAAATGTGACTATCATCGTAAAGTATGTTTTTCAATATAGTTTAATCAGATTATTGAATTTCTTTCGGGAGTTTTGGCGTGTTCCGTTCTTTGCGTTTGTTGACGATGGAGAGCTTCGCGTCACTTGGCAAGTTTGCTTGCTCATTCGAGAGGGAAAAATGACATTCTAAATCCAAACAACGACTTGTTCTGGACAAAGGACCACTGTACAAGATTCTGATGGAAGATCAGCAAAAGTAGGACCCATTTATGATGTTATTTCCTATTTCTGTCGAATGTGTCGTTGTGTTTTCAGCTTTGATTTTGGGCGCTCTCCGCAATAACGTAAGCTGGAGTGTCGTACTGAAGTTATTTTTAGAATTCTAACACGGCGATTGCATTAAGAACTAAGCTCTTTAATTTGCTGTCCAACATGTATTTTTTAGTAAAGTTTATGAATAGTTATTTGATTAGATTAGGTGCCTCCAAGATTTTCTCCGGACATTTTTATTGCATTTTGCCTACGTATTCACATGTTAAACCACGATTTGTGCCGCTATAATATGCACATTTTCGAACAAAATATATGATATGTGAATTAATATGATGTTTATAGGACTGTCATCTGATGAATTCTGAGAAGGTTAGTGAAAAAATGTATCTTTGGGTTTTATTCGTTATCGCTACTGTTGGCTTGAATCAATGCTGTTGTGTTTTTGGCTATTGTGGTAAGCTAATATAATGCTATATTGTGTTTCGCTGTAAAACACTTAAAGAATCGGAAAATATTGGCTGGATTCACAAGATGTGTGCTTCATTTGCTTGTTACACCATGTATTTTTCAAAATGTTTTATGATGAGTATTTAAGTATTTCAATTTGTTCTCTGTAATTGTTCTAGCGTGCTTCGGTGCTAATTCCGATTGTAAGTGCTGCACATAGTATAAAACTATGATTTATATCTCAATAAATATGCACATTTTTCGAACAAAACATTGATTTATTGTATAACATGTTTATAAGACTGTCTCTGATGAAGTTGTTTTCTCTGTTAGTTGGTTGGTTCTTGGTTAGATAGGTTGGTTTTGTCACGCTACCTGTGCGTGAAAAATGTCTGTGCTTTTTTGTATTTGGTGGTGGCTAACATAAATATATGTGGTGTTTTCGCTGTAAAACATTTAAAAATCGGACATGTTGACGTATTCACAAGATGTGTATCTTTCATTTACTGTATTGGACTTGTTAATGTGTGAAAGTTAAATATTTCAAAAAAATATATTTTGAATTTCGCGCCCTGCACTTGAGCTGGCTGTTGTCATAAGTGTACTGACATCGGCTTGCAGCCATAAGAAGATAAAACAAGTCAATGACACAGTAGAAAAAAGAGTCTGATATACAGTGTGTGCAAAATGCATGAGGTAGGCAATAAATAGGCCATAGTAGCAAAGAATTACAATTAGCAGATTAACACTGGAGTGATAAATGAGCAGTGATGATGTGCAAGTAGAGATACCGGTGTGCAAAAGAGCAGAAAAGTAAATAAAACAGTATGGGGATGAGTAGGTAGATTGGGTGGACTACATATATTACAGATGACTAGTGTACAGCTGAGCGATCGGTTAGCTCAGATAAGCTGATGTTTAAAGTTTGGTGAAGGAAAATAAAAGTCTCCAGCTTCAGCGATTTTTTTTTTTTGTATCTTTTTTTTTTTTTTTTTTTTTTTTTTTTTGCAATTCGTTCCAGCACTAGCGCAGAGAACTGGAAGGGACGGCGGGCCAAATGAGGTGTTGGCTTTGGCATGATCAGTGAGATATACCTGCTGAACGTGTGCTATGGGTGGGTGTTGTTATTGTGACCAGTGAAGTGATATAGTCTATGCTAGGAAAGCTCCGCCTTATAGATACACTGGAGCCAGTGGGTCTGACGACGAATATGTAGCGAGGGCCAGCCGACTAGAACATACAGGTCGCCGGGTGGGTGGTGTATAAGGTGATTTTCGGTAACAGAAGGCACTGTGATAGACTGCATCCAGTTTGCTGAGTAGAGTATTGGAAGCTATTTTGTAGATGACATCGCCGAAGTCGAGGATCGGTAGGATAGTCAGTTTAACCTCTAACACCTCCCAAACCCGATCCGCGTCACAAGTAAATTAGTAGCATCTAAATATTCATTAAATCACAAGTCCAAGACACCAAATGACTAGATACAGATCTTGTGAATAAAGCCATAATTTCTGATTTTTAAATGTTTTACAGGGAAGACACAATATGTAAATCTATTAGCTAACCACGTTAGCAAAAGACACCACTTTTCTAACCTCCATCAGTTCTCTTACTCCATCACTAGCTATCACCAATTCGACCAAATAAAGAAATAAATAGCCACACCTAACCAAGAAAAAACCTCATCAGATGACAGTCTGAATAACATATTTATTGTATAGCATAGGTTTTTTAGAAAAATGGGTGCATATTTCAGGTATTCATAGTTTGCATTGCAGCCACCATCACCAAATCTCCCCAAACGCGACTACGATTAACTACAAGAAGCAACGTTATTACCAATTACTCCACTCATAAAACATTTCTAAAAAACTACACCAACAGCCATAGTCAAGGAAAGACACAGATCTTGTGAATTCAGACAATATTTCAGATTTTCTAAGTGGTTTACAGCGAAAAACACAAATAAACTTCGATGATTAGCCGCTACCCACATGTGCAAAACGTTACCCCAGCATTAGAATTCAAAGGCAAACGGGAGCGAATTGAGACGTCATATAACCATCACCAAATATATTAATTTTTTCTACCATAACGCTCTCTTCAAGATCATCTTCCGATGACGATGCGACTCGCTGTGCTAACATCATTATCTACAACATACAATATTGAGCCGTTGTTTCGAAATAATGTGCATATTATAGCCAACAAAAATCGTGGTTATACATTGAGAATAGTACCAACATAGCTGGTCTGGAAACATGTTGGCGCCGAATCTTATGGCAAGTGATCTATGTCTATCGATCTTTAGATCTAATCTGAGTTAAAAACTACTGATAACCCTTGGACAGGATCGAAAGACAAATTTAGTTCGTTACAAATGCAATTCGCTTGAACTGAATACATTTCTAAAAAATGATCCTTTACTTGTGCTCAAAATACACGGCTCCGCCAAAGCGAGAGCATACACAAAACAAGAAATGGCGATATTATGTGTCCTCCCATCGTCAAGAACATTTTCATACAGTCAAACAGCAATCATCATGCATAAATAAGATTCTTCCTATACTGGAGTCGCTGGATGTGCAGCGTCTCGTCCATCGAAATCTTTGGCCCAATCGTTCCTCCTTTATCTCGTGCTAATTCGCTCTTTTGGTCGAAAGATGTCTTCTTGTCCCGGACAAATGGCCACATAACATTCCGGATGACATGTAAGCAGAGAAAGTGTCACCACTCTATTGGTAAGGATCGTCACAAAGAATTCCTGAAAAATTGCACTAAACGGATATAAATTGCTATAAAACGGTTTATAATTAATACCTGATGATGTTTTAACACCACGCTACTAACAGGTGAATAAAAACGATGACCTGTCTAATTATATTACTGGCCTAAACCAAGGCTGTGAAAGAGGCCAGTCCGACGTCCATCGTGCGTCAGAGCGCAGGGACAAAAGAACAACAGTTCTCCTTCCGGTGTCTTTGTGTGTTTTTAACAGGCCCTGATTGCGATCAATCGACTCCATGTAATTTCCACACACTTACTTGACATGCTAGAGAAGCGCCACCGTACGGCAGTAGTTTTGTAAGCCTCATCTAGGTATTCAACAGTGACTTCACAAAAACTGAACCTTGGCGAACCAGGGACAAGATTTCTGGAAATGCTCCAGCTCCCATGCAGTGGAAATTATGCATATAGGAATGAGTTCCTGTATCCCACTCAGAGATCCTATGCCTACACGAGGTCTATAGAAGACGTTCAGAGAGTGTTTTCTATCCATAATTTAACAATTAATATGCATATTGCTACGAGTCATAGAAAATGTGGCAGTTACGCTCAGGCAGTTTAATTTGGAGATGATATAAGAAAGTGCTAAGTCGAATAACCCAAACCCCCGCTATAGGTACGAAGAAGTTAAACTTTGGGTTAAGTTTTGCCGGCGGACTGAGTTCAAAGGAGGCTTTGGTTGCGAAATCAAAAAGCGCGATTCTAGATTATGTCATATTTGGATTGGATATGGGTCTAATATGCACGTCTTGGAAGGAAGAGTTATACAGTATCCTAGACCAGACCACTCAAAGGTATTATAATAGTATTGTACACACATTATTCTAGGTCGAAACCATCCAGGTTGGTGATGCTGAAGTCAGCCCAACAGGTTGCGAACGGGAGGTGGTTAGCGATCGGTTTGAAAGCATGCATTTGGTTTAACTAGTTTAAAGAGCAGTTGGAAGGCAACGGATAGGAAGTGTTGCTGTGGCATTTGAACGCAGCTTTGGAGTGACAGTTTAGCACGGAACAAGTGTTCCAAGGAAGTGCCAGAAGTAACAAGATGGAAGTTCGTGCTGCCGAACATTAGAGATGGATCCAGGAATCACCGCCCAGGCAAGAGCTGGCATCGTCGAATCATATATACATAGAAAAAGAGGTCGCGCGCCCGCGAGTAACATTGAAACCACTGTACAGATAACCCCCATCAGAGAA
>NW_019944449.1:67639-72263 GCF_002910315.2 Salvelinus sp. IW2-2015 | reverse complement strand
CCTAGGTCCTGGCAGAGTTGTGCAGACTCAGGACAGCTGAGCTTTGGGGGAATACGCAGATTTAAAGAGGAGTCCGTAATTTGCTTTCTAATGATCATGATCTTTTCCTCAAAGAAGTTCATGAATGTATTACTGCTGAAGTGAAAGCCATCCTCACTTGGGGAATGCTGCTTTTTAGTTAGCTTTGCGACAGTATCAAAAAGAAATGTTGGATTGTTCTTATTTTCCTCAATTAAGTTGGAAAAATAGGATGATCGAGCAGCAGTGAGGGCTCTTCGATACTGCACGGTACTGTCTTTCCAAGCTAGTCGGAAGACTTCCAGTTTGGTGTGGTAGGTTCCTTGATAATTTGTGTGAGATTGAGGGCATCTAGCTTAGATTGTAGAACGGCCTGGGTGCTAAACATATCCCAGTTTTGGTCACCTAACAGTACTAACTATGAAGATAGATGAGGGGCAATCAATTCACATATGGTGTCCAGGGCACAGCTGGGGGCTGAGTGGGGTCTATAACAAGCGGCAACAGTGAGAGACTTATTTCTGGAAAGGTGGATTTTCAAAAGTAGAAGCTCGAACTGTTTGGGCAAAGACCTGGATAGTATGACAGAACTCTCAGAACTTGGCAGTTCTGTCTTGAGGGAAAATGTTGTATGTTGGGGATGGAAATTTCAGAATTTTTGGTGGCCTAAGGCAGGATTCAGACACGGCTAGGACATTAGGGTTGGCGGAGTGTGCTAAAGCAGTGAATAAAACACATTCAGGGAGGAGGCTTCTGATGTTAACATGCATGAAACCAATGCTTTTATGGTTACAGAAGTCAACAAATGAGAGCACCTGGGGAATATGTGTGATGCTAGGGGCTACAGGGCCTGGATTAACCTCCACATCACCAGAGGAACAGAGGAGGAGTAGGATAAGGGTACAGCTAAAGGCTGTAAGAAGTGGTCGTCTTTTCAATAGATTTCTGTGCGTGGTAGAATAGATTCAGGGCATAATGTACAAACAAGGGTGTGGTAGGATGTGAGTACAGTGGGGGTAAACCTAGGCATTGAGTGATGATGAGAGAGCTTGCATCTCTGGAGACAGCAGCTAAGCCAAGTGAGGTCTCCCCATGTGCGGGGTGTGTGAAAAAAGAGCTATCTAAGGTATGTTGAGCTGGACTAGGGGCTCTACAGTGAAATATAACAATAACTAACCGAAACAGCAGAAGACAAGGCATATTGACATTAGAGAGAGGCATGAGTTGCCGAGTGATCATATGGTCCAATGAGCAGTAATAGGTGAGTCTGGGAGCTGTTCGGTAGAAAGCTAGCGGGCCAGGGCTAGCAGATGAGTCTTCGGGGACATCGCAACGGAAAAGCCTGTTGAAACCACATCGGACGATTACGTCGGCAGACCAGTCGGGATGGATCGGTGGGGCTCCGTGTCAGCAATAAAGGGTCCAGGCCAATTGGCAAAAGAGGTATTGTAGCCCATGAATTAGCGGGTATACCTCTTCGGCTAGCCGGGAGATAGGCCTAGCTCGAGACTAGCTGAAGGCTAACTGGTGCTTGCTTCGGGATAGAGGCGCTAGCCAGCAGTAGCCACTCGTTTGTAGCTAGCTAGCTGCGATGATCCGGTGTAATGGCCCAGAGCTTGCGGCAGGAATCCGGTGATGTGGTGAAGAAAGGCAGTCCGATATGCTCTGTGATATCGCGCTGTGCAGACTGGCAGGTATTGACCGAGCTAAAGCTAGCTGGTGTCCGAGCTAAAGGTGAGGACCGCTAGCCATGGCTAACAGTGACTACTAGCTAGTAGCTAGTTAGCTGGCTAGCTTCTGATGGAGGTTCCAGTTATAACGTAAAAAATAGCAGATCCGTACCACATTGGGTGAGGCAGGTTGCAGGAATGTATATTTAGATCGTCGGTGGAAAGTGAGACAAACATTTACAAAAAAAAACTGATGAAACCGACTATTTACATGGGACAAGACAAACACGCGTCCGACTGCTACACCATCTTGGATTGTTACATATCACCAACAAACAAAATTTTTACACAACACAGACAGCGTGGTGAAGAAGGCACAACAGCGATCCTCTTCAACTACAAGAGGCTGGAAAAATGTGGCTTGTCACCGAAAACCCTCACTAACTTTTACAGGTGCACAATTGAGAGCATCCTGTCCGGCTGTATCACCGCCTGGTACGGCAACTGCTCCGCCCACAACCGTAAGGCTCTCCAGAGGGTGGTGTGGTCTGCACAACACATCACCAGGTGCAAACTACCTGCCCTCAAAGACACCTTCAACACCCGATGTCATAGGAAGGCAAAAAAGATAATCAAGGACAATAACCACCCGAACCACTGCCTGTTCACCCCGCTATCATCCAGAAGGCGAGGTCAGTACAGGTGCATCAAAGCTGGGACAGAGAGATTGAAAAACAGCTTCTATCTCAAGGCCATCAGATTGTTAAACAGCCACCGCTAGCACAGAGAGGTATAGGTATTGTAGCCCAGGAGTGGCTGATGGACCTCTTCAGCTAGCTGGGAGATGGGCCTAGCATGGGCTAGCTCCAGGCTAATTGGTGCTTGCTTCGGGACAGAGACGTTAGCTAGGAGTAGACACTCGGATTGCAGCTAGCTAGCTGTGATGATCCAGGGGAAAAGGTTCAGAGCTTGGGGTGGTAATCAGGGGATATGGAAAGAAAATAGGTCAGGTATGCTCTGGTTTGAATCGCGTTGTGCAAATTGGCAAGAGTTTTCCGAGCTAAAAGTTAGCTGATGACCGCTAGCAGTGGTTAGCTGACTACTAGCTAGTAACTAGTTAGCTGGCTAGCTTCTGTTGGGGGCTCCGATTCAGTAGTAAAGAAAAACACTTTAGAAAAAAGCAGATCCACACCACATTGGGTGGGTTGCAGGAGAGTATTTTGAAGTTGAGGTTTAGACAAATATGAAAAAGATATGCGAAGAAAAAATATATAAAAGTTATATACATGGGACACGACAAAGACGAGGACAAAGACGTCTGACTGCTACGCCATCTTGGATACATACAATGTGTAGGGTGCAGTCTTACAGATGGGACGTTAAATGGGTGTCCTGACTCACTGTAGCCATAAAAAGTCCCATGGCACTTATATCTCAGACTGGCCAATAAAAATAAAAGATTAAGATGGGCAAAAGAACAGACACTGGACAGAAATATGGCTTTTTCTTTGCAACTCTGCCTAGAAGGCCAGCATCCCGGAGTCGCCTCTTCACTGTTGACGTTGAGACTGGTGTTTGCGGGTACTATTTAATGAAGCTGCAAGTTGAGGACTTGTGAGGCATATTTCTCAAACTAGACACTCTAATGTACTTGTCCTCTTGCTCAGTTGTGCACCGGAGCCTCCCACTCCTCTTTCTCTTCTGGTTAGAGCCAGTTTGCGCTGTTCTGTAAAGGGAGTAGTACACAGACCACGTTGTACGAGATCTTCAGTTCTTGGCAATTTCTCACATGGAATAGCCTTCTTTCTCAGAACAAGAATAGACTGACGAGTTTCAGAAGAAAGCTATTTGTTTCTGGCCATTTTGAGCTGGGTAATTAACCCACAAATGCTGATGCTCCAGATACTCCAACTAGTGTAAAAGAAGTCAGTCTTTATTGCTTCTTTAAATCAGAACAACAGTTTTCAGCTGTGCTAACATAACCCTTTTGGAATTTTCTAATGATCAATTATCCTTTTTAAAATGATAAAAACTTGGATAGCTAACACAACGTGCCATTGGAACACAGGAGTGATGTTGCTGATAATGGCCCTGTACGGCCTATGTAAGATATGTTCCATAAATTATCAGCCGTTTCCAACTACAATAGTCATTTACAACATTAAAACAATGTCTACACTGTATTTCTGATCAATTTAATGTTTATTATAATGGGACCAAAAATGTGCTTTTTCTTTCAAAAACAAGGACATTTCTAAGTGACCCCAAACTTTTTGAACGTAGTGATATATACAGTATACACAACACAAACAATGCATTCAGAAAGTATTCAGCCCCCTTGACACTTTCCACATTTTGTTGAGTTACAGCCTTCAAAAATGTATAAATGTTTTTTTTCTCATCAATCTACACACAAATACCCTCATAATGACAAAGCAAAAACAGTTTTTTAGAAATGTTTGCTAATTAAAAAGACCACTCTATGGAAAGATGAGACTCTCCACGAAAACGAGTCTCCGTTAAAATATTATGGAAGAATGGAGTAGTTTTTTTACCTACCCAAACAAGGGGTTAAATATGTGTAAAAAAAATATATATGAACTAGATATATTCCTGAGCTCTCTTATCTCCTAGATAGTAGGACCTTATACTTCAAAACAGTATTCCTCATGATTTACTTTTGGACTGTCTTTTTTGCCATTTATGAACGTTATTCAATGTGTTTCTGGAATATAGTAAAGGACACATTCAATATTTCTAAAATAATATGTTTTATATAAAAGAAATATATTATAACCTAACGTTCCTAAAATCCCAAAATAATGGCTACATATCCATGGTATGACCATCTTAAACCAATTCCATATGTCAGCAATAGTACACCCACGACACCAACATAATCCCCCTTTAAAAAATTCTAAAGTTGAGTGAACATA
>NW_019944449.1:59511-61880 GCF_002910315.2 Salvelinus sp. IW2-2015 | reverse complement strand
CTTGTGGATGCACACATACATACACACTAGACTAGATGAGATTTTATATGCTATTTTGATGTCACTGTATTTCCAGAACTAGAGAGGGATGAAGCGGACCACAACTACGCTGCCACAGTCTGGAAAGGAGGTCCTGTCGGCATCATCATCATCATCATCATCGTCGTCGTTGCCTGGATTGCTTGGTGAAAGCTAAATAAAGGTAGTCACTGTTCATGCTGCAGGACCACTCTTATTACAGAAACCTCATATGAATTAAGCTACGGTGAACACAGTAGTTAACAGGCTGTAAAGATTTCACATTATATACATACAGTACCAGTCAAAAGTTAAATGACCTACTCATTCAAGGGGTTAATCTTTATTTTGACTATTTTCTACATTGTAAAATAATAGAAGACATCAAAACTATGAAATAACACAGAATCATGCAGTAACCAAAAAAATTGTTAAACAAATATAAATATATTTTATATTTGAGATTCTTCAAAGTAGCCACACTTCGCCTTGATGACAGCTTTGCACACTCTTTGCATTCTCTCAACCAGCTTCATGAGCAATGCTTTTCCAACAGTCTTGAAGGAGCTTTTCCTTCACTCTGCGGTCCAACTCATCCCAAACCATCTCAATTGGGTTGAGGTTGGGTGATTGTGGAAACCAGGTCATCTGATGCAGCACTCCACTCTCCTAGGTCAAATAGCCCTTACAGAGGTAGAGTGTGTTGAGTCATTGTCCTGTTGAAAAACAAATGATAGTCCCACTAAGCGCAAACCAGATGGGGTGGCGTATCGCTGCGGTAGCCATGCTGGTTAAGTGTGCCTTGAATTCTAAATAAATCCCTGACAGTGTCACCAGCAAAGCACCCCCACACATCACACCTCCTCCTCCATGCTTCACAGTGGGAACTACACATGCGGAGATCATCTGTTCACCTACTCTGCATCTCACAAAGACACAACGGTTAGAACCAAACATCTAAAATTTGGACTCATCAGACCAAAGGACAGAGTTCCACCGGTCTAATGTCCATTGCTCATGTTTCTTGGCCCAAGCAAGTCTCTTCTTCCTATTGTAGTGGTTTCTTTGCAGCAATTCAACCACGAAGGCCTGATTCAAGCAGTCTCAGCTGAATAGTTGATGTTCAGATGTGTCTGTTACTTGAACTCTGTTAATCATTTATTTGGGCTGCAGTCTGAGGTGCAGTTAATTGTAATGAACTTATATTCTGCAGGAAAATGGGGTGCAGGAAAAGGGGCTGAGCTGGAACCAAGGAAAGAAATAATAAGTATCCAAAAACACCCCTAAGCTAGACTACCTGCTTTAAAAACAGCTAGTTAACTAACCAAAAATACAGTGGGTGGTCCGCCCAGTTCTAACTAGTGTTCTTAGACAAAGTTTACCTACGGGTAGTGTATGCCCATGGGCGACTTGTCTTGGTACCCCATTTTCCCACCATCAAACAAACACCATAACAAAAACAATACTCACAGGGTAACAGACAAAGTGACATGTAGTTGCAAACACAAGAGATCTACAGAGAGATTGCATGACAGAGAGATTGAGCTCAAGAGAAAACAACTGACAGGGTTTTTAAACCAAGGGAAAGGGAATGTGATAGGGTAAGAGAAAAGGAGCAGGTGTCTTCTGATTAATGACTGATTGGTGACTGATTGGGGAATGATGATTGCCACCTGTGAGGGGAGAAGGAGAGAAAAGAAAATACACACACAGGATACACACTCAGGATACCAGGATATCCGTAACAGCTGTCATCAAGGCAAAGGGTGGCTACTTTGAGGAATCTCAAATATAAAATACATTTTCATTTGTTTAACACTTTTTTGGTCACTACATGATTCCATATGTGTTAATTCATAGTTTTGACGTCTTCACTATTATTCTACAATGTAAAAATAAAGAAAATGAGTAGGTGTGTCCAAACTTTTGACTGGTAGTGTTTGTGTGTKTGAGTGTGTATACACGCTCATAGCGAATCTTTATTGGATTTTTGTGGTTTGTTTCTAGGTGGTAAAAGAGAAGTTTCAAACACAGATTATACTACAGTTGGGGTAAGATACCTCAGATATTGTTTATGTCATAGTTGATGATATTTAAAAAAACTGCAGTTAATGGAAAATGTTTGAATTCTAAATTACCGATAAACTCATGTTCATTTCTTATATTGCTTATATTGTAGAGCATTTAACAGCCACTGAGAAATATGAAATGTATTGATTTGAGGTCATTAAATACCTTGGGTTATACCTGGGTCATCATCAATAAACAAATACTAATGTTGTTAATGTTTAATCTCTAGACTCCAGAAAACAGCCAAGCATGTGTTAAAGAGCAGGTGTCTCCAGGTCCAG
>NW_019944449.1:47851-54995 GCF_002910315.2 Salvelinus sp. IW2-2015 | reverse complement strand
CCACTTATGACTCCAATCCAGTCATTTGTCATACGCTTAGGATCTGGAAACAGATTAGGGATTTTCTTAACATACCCACTGTTTACATAGACAGCCCGATTAGCCTGAATCATGCTTTCCACCCTGCATTGGATGATGTGGTGTTTTCACAGTGGAGGGAGAAGGGGCTCACAACGATTGGTAATCTATACATAGATGGTCAGTTAGCTTCATTTCAACAATTACAGGCAAAGTTCAACATGCCAACAACACATTTTTTCAGATACCTCCAAATCAGGAATTTCTTAAGGACACATATCCCACAGTATGGCATGAAGCCAAATGGTCCTACATTGGATAGCTTGATCCTTGTCAAACCCCATTCAAAAGGGTCGGTCTCTAGACTGTATGATGTGCTACAGGCCCACATAGAGGTATCCACAGACACCATTAAAAGGGCTTGGGAACAAGAACTTGGTTCAGAAATCTCAAATGGGGACTGGATGGAGGCTCTCGGGAGTGTAGACCACAGTTCGGTGAATGCCAGACACAACCTTGTACAGTTTAAGGTGATACACAGGTTACACTACTCAAAAGTAAAACTGCATAAAATATTCCCTGACACCTCACCACTGTGTGAGAGGTGCAAGCAGGAGGAGGGGACGTTGACCCACTTATTCTGGACATGCCCTAAATTACATGCTTACTGGGCTCTCATTTTTGATTACTTGTCTAAGGCCTTTGATAGAGTTCTAGCCCCAGACCCATTGATCGCTCTGTTTGGTACAGTTGATGGGAATGGCCAGGAGGGGAAGGCTGTCTCTCTTTGTGCTCTATTAGCCAAAGGGCTCATGTTGCAGTTTTGGAAATTGGAGACTGTACCTACCTTTGAAATGTGGTTACGGGATTTAGGGAATGTAATACATATGGAAAAGATTCGATACAACACCTCCAATAGAGGTCCATTGTTTTACAAAATATGGCAGCCGATACTGGATAGATGGTCTAGTCCCGCTTCATAACTGGGCTGACGATCTGCTGCTACTCTGTGCTGTACTCCACTCAATATTTTTTTGGGGCTGAACTACACTGCTTGTGGTGACTATATGCTGTCTTCTTATACATGTACCACCTAATAGGATTTTGTTTTATTTTGTGTATGTGTGAGTTAACTTTTGTTTTGTCCTCTAAACTGGCCATCCCATTCAACAGTACAATGAATGTCATTGTTTGTATTGCTGTCTTTTTTTTACTTTATTTTTATTGGAAAATAATAAACATATTATAAAAAATAAAAATACATCTTAGGACGGGATTCTATTCAATTTTATAAGATCACCATTTGTCGGCTAAGCAAATTGGTCTTCTCATAAAAGAAACCATCTAAAATTAATATTACAGGTACAGTACTGGGTAAAGGCCAATGCATTTTTGGGGACTCAATTACCATTCCTGGGCTAAAAACTGGCTGTAAGATGAGAGACAATTGCTGTACTTTTATGAATACAAATTACAGGTAAATTACTGTATGATCTGGTTTTGCTGTGTTTACAGCCAGACATACTCGCGAATTAATGGGTGCATTGTGGAAAATGTTGTGGGCGGCGAAAATAATCTCTGTCATCAATTACAATATTTGGAAGCGAGCCTTGTAAGTGCTTTATTTGTTGAACCATTAGTGAAAATGGCGTACCCGCACTGATAAACTACAATTTCCTATTGTTTTTTGTGAAATTTAATCTTGGTAAACTCTACATGTTATTATTTATCTTGTAATATCAGTAACACCCCACATAATACAGTTATCGTAACTGTATTTTGTAGTCTAAAAAACCTTCTTTCTGGTGAAATTCTAGTAATTTACTGTCTACTGTGCTGCCAGTATTGTTGCTGTAATTCAGTTTCACCACAGGATAACAGTACCAGTACTAGTGAGGCGCGATTCTCTGGCACGTGGACACAAAAACTTTCCTCGTTGCCTCGCCCACTGCGTCTTCGCTTCGCTGGCCTCATCTACACCCACCCCCATTCTTCTGATGCTCCGTTCTTTGTAAGTAGCTCATACTCCTGTTGCCTCCTTTTCTGTTTTTTAGTTATCGAGAGCTATAGGCCAAATTTAAAGTGATATGTGGTAGTAGTGCCTTAATTAACAATAAACTGCATATCAGAACTAGAGTCAGTAATTGGCAGCAAGTCTCAAACCTTAAATATATGGTTTGAGCGTTTAGCCATGCGCTTTTTGATCTGTTTTGCCTTGTAGTCACTGTCAGTTTCAGAAGAGTTTTCTTACAGGTCATCAAACAGCCAAAGAGTCATGTTTTTCATGAAATTGATGATATTTGAAGTAAACTTGATCAAGAGTATGTAAAATGACTGTTGCTTCTACATTGATAAAGTGTGGAGTGTGCATCACCCCACACGTTACCCTCCGCGGCTCCTCTCCCTCCCACCCATCCGTTCCAACACCACTTGGCCCACCTCCTCCATTACTTTCCAGCCGCGCCCGCACACAAAAGAGAAGGAATGAAAATCACATATATTAATTCTGATTTTAAATACACCGAATGGTAAACGATGTTCTCTTTACCTGATTTAAATAAGTCCTTTGGGGGGGGGTTTTTCCTGGGGGGGAAAAAAAGCCAATTGTTACCAACATTGGAGAACGTGTGGTTGCAGAGGGGCGGGGGTTTGGGGAGGTGGACAGATAGACATTCAAATCTCTGACACAGTTTGTCTTAGTATGCATTTCTTTGTCAGTGGTTCTTAACAGCACCTTTACAAAATTTTATCATGTTTCCAAATGGAGAGATATAATATATATAGTATATATCATACACATATATATACAATACAATACATACACATCACAGTTGCTTTTGGAAAAGTATTCAGACCCCTTGACATTTTCACATTTTTTAACATTATCTAGCTCTTATTTCTAATAATTGATTTTTGTTGTTTTTTTTTAAGTCCCCTCTTCAATCTACACACGATACCCCAGCATAAATGACAGAAGCAAAAACAGATTTTGCTAGAAAATGTTTGCTAATTTATAAAAAATGTAAAAAGTTAAATATTACCATTGTACATAATATTCAGACCTTTACGTCAGCTACTTGTTGAAGCACCTTTGGCAGTGATTACAGCCTCGGAGTCTTCCTTGGGTATGACGCTACAAGCTTGGCAACGCTGTAATTTGGGGATTTTCTACCATGTCTCTCTGCAGATCCTCTGTATCAAGCTCTGTCAGGTTTGATGGTGGAGCAATTGCTGCACAGGGCTATTTTCAGGTCTCTCGTGAGAGATGTTCGAATCAGGTTAAGTCCGGGCTCTGCTAGGCCATATCAGGACTATTAGAGACTCTGTCCAAAAGCCACTCCTGCTTTGTCTTGGCTGGTGGGTGCTTAGGGTCATTGTTTCTGTGTGGAAGGGTGAAACCTTCGCCCCAGTCTAGGTCCTGAGCTCTCTGGAGCAGATTATTCATCAAAAGATCGGTCTCTGTACTTGTTCTCGCGTTATTTTGCCTCGATCCTTGACTAGTCTCGCCATTCCTGTGCAGCAAGAAACATCTCCCACAGGTGCATGATTCTGCCGAGCCACCATGCTTACCGTAGGGATGGTGCCAGGTTTGCCCTCCAGAACGTGACACTTGGCATTCCAGAGTTCAATCTGGTTTTCATCAGACCAAAGAATCTTGTTGTCTCAATAAATTAGGTGCCTTTTTGCACAAGCTCTAGCGGCGAGGTGCTGGAAAGGAGTATCAATAAGTCATAGCTTGAGGTAAAAGTAAAAGATACCTTAATAATGAAAATTGACTCAAGTAATATGTGAAAGTCACCCTGTAAAATACTACTTTGAGTAAAAGTAAAGATACCTTAATATAGAAAATGACCAAGTAAATGTGAAAAGTCGTAAAAAACTACTCGAAGGTAAAAGTCCTAAAAGTATTTGGTTTTTAAAATACTGATAAGTAAGCGAATAAATGTGAAGTTGCTTCAAAGTGTACTGAAAATTCAAAAGTAAGAAGTAAAAGTATAAATTATTTCAAATTGCGTTATATTGAAGCAAGCCGTACGGCAACAATTTTCTTTTTCGCTTTTTTATTGAACCGGACAGCCGAGGGGCACACTCCAACACTGCAGACATAATTACAACAAGATTGGTGATTAATGAGTCTGCCAATCAGAGGCACGGTAGGTATGACAGAGATGTCCTCAGTTGATAAGTGTGTGAACGGCCGATTTTCCTGTAAAATGTTAACAAAGTAATTTTGGGTGTGTCCGAGGGACAATGTATGGAGGTAAAAGGTTACATTTTCTTTAGGAATGCATGGAGAGTAAAAGTAAAAGTAGCCAAAAATACTAATACGTTTAAAGTAAGAGAGTGCCAGGTACCTTTTTTCTTTGTTTTTCCAAAAACAACTTAAGGTAAAAGTAGTAAAATTTAAAGTATTTTTACTAAGTGAAATACCACTAATCAAGGCGGGCTGTATGTGCCTTTTCTGAGGAGTGGCTTCCCGTCTGGCCACTCTAACCATAAAAGGCCGTGATTGGTGAGAGTCCGCTGCAAGAGATGGTTGTCCTTCTGGAAGGTTCTTCCATCTCCATAAACTCCTGAGAAGCTTCGTGTAGGGGTGACCATCGGGTTCTTTAGTCCACCATCCCGACCAAGCCCTTCTCCCCCTGATGCTCAGGTTTGAGCCAGTCTAGGTATATGTATAACTTCTTCCATGTTAGGAATTATGAGGCCACTGTGTTCCTTCGGACTTCAATGCTGTACGAAAGTTTTGGTAACCCTTGCCCTAGACCTGTGCCTCAACACAAAGTCAACAAAGTCTCGACACTCTAACGAAAACAATTCCTTCAACCCCTCATGGCTGGTTTTTGAATCTGACATCATTGTCAACTGTGAGACTGCTTATTATAGAGCAAGGTGTGTAACTTTCCAAATCATGTCCAATCAATTGAAATTTACCAACAGGGTACTCCAATCAAGTTGTAGAAACATCTCAAGGATGATCAATTGGAAACAGGAATGGCACCTGAGCTCAAATTTTCGAGTCTCATAGCAGGGTCTGAACACTATATGTAAATAAAGGTATTTCTGTTTTCAAATTTGTACTAAGTCAGAAACCGTTTTTGCCTTTGTCATTCATGGGGCATATGTTGTGTGATTGCTGAGGATTGTTAATTTATTGTAATCCCCAGTCCGACTAGGACAGCGGTACCTCCGACCCCGACGACGCCCACGCACCGGCCCCCCAAGACAGCCGGTCTGCCCTCGCCCGACCGCTCGCGGCGCTCGCCCCGCGGACCGCGCCACCCAGGGTCACACCACGATCCAGAACGACCGGCAACCCGTGGGCGCCCCCACGCGCGCCCAAACCCGGGGCGGGGGCAAATAGCACCCGGATGGTTCACCGCGCTACACTGCGGCAAAATATGATTCTGTGGACCAGATGGAAACACAGTTGAGTTTGTTTGGACAGCAAACAACAACAAATTTGCGTGTGAGAAGAAAGACACAGCAACACCAACAATCAAAACCTCCTCCCAACTGGTAAAATATGGTGGGAGCGGAGCAACATGGTTTGTGGGCTGCTTTTTCTGCCTCAGGGCTGACAGCTTTGCTCTCATCGACGGAACAATGAATTCCCCAAGTGTTATCAAGATATTATTGCAGGACGAATGTAAGGCATCTTTCTGCCAATTGAAGCTCAACGAAGTTGGGTGGATGCAACAGGACAAGACCGCAAACATAGAAGTAAATCACAATAGGAAGGCTTCAACAGAAAGAAAAATAACGCCTTCTGAGTGCCCCATCAGAGTACCTGGACCTCAAACCGATGGAGATGCTGTGCATGACCTCAAAGCAGAGCATGCTCACACCAGACATCCCAAGAATATGCTGAACTCGAAACAGACTTTCGTAAGAGGAATGGTCGAAAATTCCTCCTGCACCGGTTGTGCAAGGGTCTGATCGCCAACTGCAGAAAACGCCCTTTGGTTGAGGTTATTGATTCGCCAAAGGAGGGTCAAACTAGTTATTGAACTAAGGATTCACATAACTTTTTCCCACCCTGCACTGTGAATGTTTACACAGTGTGTTCAATAAAGACATGAAAACACGTATAATTGTTTGTGTGTTTATTAGTTTAGGGAGACTGTGTTTCGTCTCACTGTTTGTGACTTTAAAGATCAGATCAATCTTTATGAAACCAATATATGCAGAAATCCAGGTAATTCAAAGGGTTCCACATACTTTTTCTTGCCACTGTACACACACAGATTTTATAAAAACACATTCACATGTACAAACTCTTCAATTACACACAATGGTTATATGTGGACAAGCAAATGCATCTCCGGGGAAACCGCTTACAAGCCCAAGTACACACACACATCTCAGACACACACACCTTCCTGGAACACACACATATTCCACAACATAGAGACACACAGAATAAATACACTGAACACAATAAATGAACGGTTAACCTTTTACTGCTCGTGGCTAATCAGGGTCACACAGAGTGTATCTTGGTAGTCTCTTAAACAAAATCTACTTTCAAAAGGGTATACACTTCACACACATGGTTATGGGCTTAACTAAAAGAAGGCACCTATACCAGGTCAGATATAGAGTTGAAAATAATATAACATTTTACGGTTCTGCACTTTAATAACATAACAGAAGGAGTGACATTTATCAAAACTGTTTGAGAATCGAACAGGGCTCGCGGGAGCGAGGGAACATGGAGGAAAACTCGCCTCCCTGGCAGGACCTGGCCATCCTGTTCACTCCCTCCCTCTACATTCTCCCTCTTCTGTCTCTGCTGCTAAAGCCACTTTCTACCACTCTAAATTCCAGCATCTGCCTCTAACCCTAGGAAGGCTCTTTGCCACCTTCCCTCTCTCCCTCCTCCTCTTCGTGCGGATCGATCTTCGTCAACCATTTGAAAAAAGAAGGTCGACGACCATCCGATCCTCTTTGCTAAGTCAAACACACCGCTGGTTCTGCTCACACTGCCCGTACACCCCTGATGTTTGGACCTCTTTCTCCCCTCTTCTCTCAGATGAAATCTCAGCGTTCTTGTGACGGCCGGCCCGCCCGGCAACAAGCCTGCCCGCTTGACCCTATCACCTCCTCTCTTCTTAGACCCATC
>NW_019944449.1:43095-47826 GCF_002910315.2 Salvelinus sp. IW2-2015 | reverse complement strand
TCCGGAGACCTTCTCCCTTACCTCACCTCACTCATCAACTCATCCTTGACCGCTGGCTACGTCCCTTCCGTCTTCAAGAGAGCGAGAGTTGCACCCCTTCTGAAAAAACCTACACTCGATCCGTTGTTGGTGGGGATTGAACCGGGCAGCTGTCACTGAGAAAATACTTCTCTATGGCTCAACAGCTTTTATTATTTTTGTTTTATAATAGAAGTGTGATTCGTTTTTTTTGCCCTTGATTATTGTATTCCTTTGAGTTGTTTTAAAGATAATATTTAAAAGGAATCATTAGGATCTCTTTATTGAAAAGTATTTTCAAAGTAATTTTGTAGTTTTCTTTTTACTCTGAGAACCATTTCAGCAATACCGTATTGTAGTTTTAAAAGGTAAGACCTTTTTCTTTTTATTAACGCTTCTCATTTAGTTGTAATAGACATAAACTGTGTATTGGTAGTCCTATAGTGATGTGAGCTAAAGGAAGCTAAAATAATGTCAAATACATGTATCTACATTTATCATGCTTGTGTGATTTTTGTGATAAAACAGGGACTATTTTATGCATGTCTGGAATCTTTAATAAAACTCAGTTTTGTTGTTCAGGACCCTTTATCATCAGTGAATGTTGTTTTACGTAAGGTTCTTAATTAGGTTAATTAATTGAAGACTTTAGTATCTGGTTGGTTAACTGAATAAGGATCTGGAATTCTGGAATAAATGAACCTAGACCGATCTTATTGAACTATAACATTAGGAATCGGAAAAGGATTTCATCTGAGATTTAGCCAGCCAAGAGAGATTATCGTTTGCTGTGGAAGCTCTTGCCTAACTGTCACGCCCTGACCTTAGAGATCATTTTAATGTCTCTATTTTGGTTGGTCAGGGCTTGAGTTGGGGTGGGCATTCTATGTTTTTGTTCTATGTTGTCTATTTCTATGTGTTTGGCCGGGTGTGGTTCTCAATCTGAGGCAGCTGTCTATCGTTGTCTCTGATTGAGAACCATACTTAGGTAGCCTTTTCCAACCTGTGTTTTGTGGGTAATTGTTTTCTGTCTTTGTGTCTGCACCAGACAGAACTGTTTCGTGTTGGTCTATTTTTCTTATTTTGTCTTAGTGTTCTGAGTTAATTAAATATCATGAACACGTACTACGCTGCACCTTGGTCCGATCCTTCTTCATCAGACGATCGTTACACTAACACAGAAAGTTGGAAAATGAGTCGGGGAGCATAGACCCTAGGCTCTGAGGATGCAAGCTAAACAGTAAATCCTTATCGCTAGAGTTTATAGTAACATCCCTTAGCTGTGTCTAGCCTCTTTAATGAGGTTGATCAATCATTACAGGCCCGCTTGAACAAGGAACAACAGATTGTTCTTGGGATAGGCAGATTCGATTGAGTATTAGTTTTAAGGGCGGAGAGGGATTGTAGTTTTGACATAGGTCCGGAGAGCAAGATTTTGACAGTATAGTTACATCATTGCAACAACCTTGGTTGACGTAGAAGCACTTTGAATAGGAAGAAACCAGGGAATGGGGTCCTCGCCTTCTGAAACGCACGAGAGCCCCGGCGCACCTCCCCCTCCTTCTCCATGGCCAAGAAATAGTCTTCAGCAGTATATCGTCGGATGAGAACTGAATTTCATGACAAAAAACAACTGGCAATGTGTCCTTAATATACAGTAGCTCATTCCGGGTGAAATACATTTGCTTGCATATAAAAAAATCTATATATAAAAAAACACATTACAGTTCATTTGGAAAGTATTCAGGCCCGCTTGGAGTTTGCCAAAAGGCACCTGAAAGATTCTCAGAGCATGAGAAACATGATTCTCTGGTCTGAAGAATCCAAGACATAACACTTTGGCCTGAATGTCACATATGGAGGAAAACCTTGCACCATCCCTACAGTGAAGCATGGTGGGGGCAGCATCATGATGTGGGGATGTTTTTCAGCAGCAGAGACTAGTCAGGATCGAGGCAAAGATGAACGGAGCAAAGTACAGCGAGATCCTTGATGCTCCAGAGTGCACAGGACCTCAGACTGGGGCGAAGGTTCACTTTCCAATAGGACAACAGCCCTAAGCACACAGCCAAGACATCGCAGGAGTGACTTCGGGACAAGTCTCTGAATGTCCTTGAGTGGCCCAGCCAGAGCCCAGACTTGAACCCAATTGAACATCTCTGGAGAGACCTGGAAATAGCTGTGCAGCGACACTCCCCATCCAACCTGACAGAGATTGAGAGGATCTGCAGAGAAAAATGGGAGAAGGTCCCCAAATACTGGTGTGTGTCAATGGTGGGTGTAGCTGTGTGCATGGAAGTTCGAGCGTAGGAGAGCACGAGATGAGTGAACAGGAAAGCACTTTACTGAGGCAATAGTAAGAACAAGAACGCAACCCGCGTCACAACAAAACGAAATGCCCAACAGAGAGACATAGGTGGAGGCAGCACAAAGTAACCAACAAACCAAGTGACCAAAGTACCCTCGGCCTGCCTACAATCAACGGGTAAAATAAAACCGGCGCCAAACCAGCCGGAAGCGTGCCAACCTAGACAATAAACATATAGCCCAACAGGACATGGAAGGGAACAGAGGGCCCTAAAACTACACATAGTAAGTCATGAGGAAATCGTAGATACCGAGGTGTGCCGGGAAAACAAGACCAAAACAATGGAAAAGTGAAAGGTGGCAGTGGCGATGGCTAGAAGGACCGGGTGGACGTCAGATCCGCCGAACGCCGGCCGGAGACAAGGAGAGGGACCCGTGACTTTCGCGAAAGTCGTGGACCAGTAACCCTACCCCTTGGACGCCCGCGCTCCCCAGCCCAGCCGGGCCGGCCCGGAACCAAAAACCCGGCCGTCGATGGGACGAGAGCCCAGCGGGGGCGAGGTAAGCAATGGGGGTCGAATCCGGAACTGGAAACGACTGTCGATTGACTCCCGCAGCCATTTGTACAGGGTCCAAATCGGAGTTCTCTCTGAGTGCACTCGGCAGCACCGGCCCGTTGCAGTCCTCTCCTCCGGACCGGTGGACCAGCTCCACTTAGTTCCCAGAGGCTGGTAACTCAGAAGGCACCGCTACGCGCCGACCGCTCGATCCCAGTATTGGAGCGAACGGAGTACCAGAGTGTGATCGCCGGGGCCACCCCCTCCGATGATTCCAGAGTGGGCGGAGGAACCTTCTTCTTACAGAAGAGCGAGAGCCAAATCGGCATATTGTGGAGGGATGCGCACGGTGGAGACCTGTTCTTGAGGACTTTACCCCCGTTGGTAGCAACCACCAAGAAACCCCAATCGCACGCCCGCCTCCCGGAGCGACACCCCATCCGCTTGACACACCACCGTGAGAGCCCTCTGTTGCCGATGAAATAGAGCGGGTTCATGATGAGCTTAGACCAGGGAAGGCCCAGTGACCTGCCTCAGCCTTCGAGCAGAAGGCACTTACCTCCGCCGCTCTAACAGCCTTGCGGGTCGGATGGTCGAAGACCCGCCCGGAAACTGTGAGCAAAGCAACGAGATCGAAGGGCGGAACACCCTCTTCTTCCCGAGGGAATTGGGTAAACGGTGCCTAGGATAATAGGTCCAGCTGTAACAGGATCCCGTGCATCCGTGTGCCGCCGTCCCATCATACTCCACCCGGCAAGGGCGAGACACGATCCGCACTTGGACACAGTTTGCATGCACGATAGGGAGTGAGTCAGTGGGAGTTCGGGTTGCGTTGTTGAAGACCCGCGGGCTGGTGGACCTCCGCTGTCCTTCTCCAACGGTGCAGGGTCTGGATTAACTTGAATCCATCATGGCACCCACGAGATTTGGTGGAGTATGTTTCGCTTGCCTTCCCTGGATACCGCCTCTCTGCGAGCCCCTATACGCAGGGCACGCCTGCTCCTGGTTGACTCATAAGCTTGGGCCGGAGAATCTCTTGTCAGGGGTGCGTAACCTGGTGGTTGTGGAAGTCAAAACGCCAGGATAGGCAGAACTTTGGTAAAGTAGCTGGAGGCCGTTTTAATGTACACTAACTACCCGGCATACAAAATAATAGTATAGTCCACCTGTCAGGACTGGAGGCTCCATCTCCTCTCTGAAGACACCCGTGACACAAGATAAAACAGGGGTAAAGAAACAGGGACAGAACTTCTATTTAAACAGATGGACAAATAACAGTTGTTATTTGTATATCACAGAATAGTGAAAACAGTTTTCTCAGATAGCTTTTATCCACTAGCACCTTACATTCATGCTCCTCGACAAACATTTGTACATCATGGGCATTCCCAGCAATGAGAGTCATGTTTTTTTTAGGAGCACCATGCTCTACAGGAACTGAGGCTATGCAGAGGGACCTACGACACAAACAGCACTAACAGTAAAAAACATACTTGGACAACTATCCAAGTATTCTTCAACATTTATTTATATCTTCACAGCACTCACTAGCTCTCCCCGCAATATAAGGTCCAATGTGTCGCTTCCTGTAGGTTCTTCAGTAGCCAGAGAGAAGTTTCCCTTATAAAACTCACACCCCTGTTGTTGTACCCAGGAGACACTCTCACCAATATCATTGCTTCCTTAAAAATATTGGCTGATCTGAAGCGCCAGCTTAAAAAACGCAAACTCCTTTGGTTTTAAACATTTTCCTGGACAAAATCTACAGACAAACGTCAAAGTCCCTTCAGCAGCAAACAAGAGACGTGGAATCTAGAAAATAAACGCACACAGAGATATAAAGCCTTCA
>NW_019944449.1:39245-42225 GCF_002910315.2 Salvelinus sp. IW2-2015 | reverse complement strand
GACAACTTTTAGCAAATATAGCCTGTCTCTGTGTGCAGAGAAGTCCAATTCTTTCACAGCACATTTTTTTATTAAATAAGATGAAACAATCTCAAACTATAGATTCAGAGATCAACAACATTTGAGCCATGTCCTTTATGTTCAGGCTTGTTCATCACATTTTTACAGAATAATATGGTGACTATAGAATAACAGTATGTTATTAAAGTTCATAAGAGGACATATTAAATATAGTGACTATAGAATAACAGCATGTTAAGTTCATAAGAGGACAAGTACACTGAACAAAAATATAAATGCAATATGCAACATTTTAAAATGTGTTATTATGTTACAGTTCATATAAGGAAATCAGCCAATTGAAAGAAATTCATTAGGCCCTGATCTATGGATTTCACGACTGGGAATACATATATGCATCTGTTGGTCACAGACACCTTACAAAAAAAAGGTAGGAGCGTGGATCAGAAAACCAATCAGTATCTGGTGTGACCACCATTTGCCTCATGCAGCATGACACATCTCTGTCGCACAGAGTTGATCAGGCTGTTGATTGTGGCCTGAGGAAATGGGATTGTGGCCTGTCATACATGGTAATCCAGAGCATCCCAAACATGCTCAATGAATATTAAGGCCATGGAAGTTTTCAGCTTRCAGGAATTATGTACAGATGGGGCCGTGCACTGGGGCCATGCATTATCATGCTAAAACATGAGGTGATGGCAGCGGAAGAATAGCACGACAATGGGCCTCAGGATCTCGTCACGGTAWRTCTGRGCATTCAAATTGCCATCTATAAAATGCAATTGTGTTCGTTGTCCATAGCTTATGCCTGRCCATACCACCGCCACCATGGGGCACTCTGTTCACAACGTTGGCTTCAGCAAACCMCTCYRCCACACGACGCAATACACGCTGTCTGCCATCTGCCCGGTARAGTTGAAACCGGGATTCATCCGTGAAYAGCACACTTCTCCYGCGTGCCAGTGGCCATCGAAGGTGAGCATTTGCCCACTGAAGTCMGTTARGATGCCAAACTGCCTTCAGGTCAAGACCCTGGTAAGGACGACAAGCACGCAGATGAGCTTCCCTGAGACGGTTTCTGAGTTTGTGCAGAAATTCTTCGGTTGTGCAAACCAACAGTTRCATCAGCTGTCCTGGTGGCTGGTCTCAGATGATCCCACAGGTGAGGAAGCCGAATGTGGAAGTCCTGGGGTGACATGGTTCCCCGTGGTCTGCGGATGTGAGGCCGGTTGGACATACTGCCAAATTCTCCAAAATGACGTTGGAGGCGGCTTATGGTAGAGAAATTTAAATTAAATTACCTGGCCACAGCTCTGGTGGACATTCTTGTGTGTGAAAGGTGTAATCATTTCAGAATGGTAATGTGTAGCACATTAGTAAGTGCACTGTACATGGAATACCAATGGAGAAATGGGTCCCCATACTTTGACATTTGTCTAAGAAAGAGGAACTAGAGGAAGTACATATACCTTCCGTAAAAAAGCCGCTATAGACCACGTGGAAGGGTCGTTCCACGAATACAGTGCCTTTTATGTCCTAGTGACATTATATGTGTACATTTTGATACAACACTCAATTTAAGAGTTGGATGACATAGACCTGCTTTAACTAAACCATGTTAAAAATTCAAATAATGTTTTTTAATTCAAATAAATTAGTTGTTTTCTCAAATTCCTATTTTGGTATTGTTGGGTTGTCTTTCTTGGGCTTCTATTTAATAATGAACACTCAAAATGTGCACTTATAAATCATATCAATTTTAATCAGTATACAGCTGTAGACAGAAGTCAAAGATCAACATACAACTTATGTCTCTCCTGAGTTCTGCCCCGAACAAAAGAAAGACCGGATCTTATATACCCCACACCTTATGGTTTGATCTCCTATGTCAAAACCTGCAGCTAAAATAACAAGTTATTCTTAACACGAGGTTTCTGAGAACCTGTCTCAGCGGTATGCAAATCTGCCCTAGTTTCAGATAAAAACAGATGCTGTCTTCCTGTGTCTTGCTTTCACCCACAGTCCCGTTTCTCACCTTTTCTCACAGACACCGGGGTTGCTGCGAGTTTTGGTAGAGAGCTAAACACAGACAGAAGCCTCAATATTCAGCTATACAGTGAGCATAAATACAATGGCACGTAAGCAAATTAATAACAACATAATCAGTGGTAGAACCCCAAATTCAACTTTAACCCTTCAGTATGTCCCACGTCATTTTTTCCGACTTCTAGAACGATTTTAACCCACTTAACTGCAAAATAAAGGACCCTATGTTTTCACCATCATTGCAAAGCCCTAGTTATTTTGTTGCATTGACAAAGTTATTTCTGAAGATGATTATTTATTTCATGTGATTAGCGATTCGTTTACATTTGTCTCTCAGGTTTAACCCAGTGAGTCCCACTGTAACGCCGGTGCGTATCCATAGATACCAACCATTAGTCTGTGTGATTACTGAGCTAGAGTGGTATTTGTGAGACAAGGGTGGATCCCGAAGGGGCCCGGGGCCGGGTCTTTTATACAAAACGTCTGTAGAGTGGGTTGAGCTACATTACACTACAGTCAGAGCCGCCTGCAGACAATGATCAGCTCGGGGGAAATCTAAATTTCCAACAACAGGTTTCTATGCCAATGCACCAAACAATCAATAAACAAAGCATACCGACTTTGGGCACTTCAATATCATGGTTTGCATTTTCAACACCACAGTAAAAAGACTATGTCAATCTGGACAAACAAAAAAAGTCTGATGCGGTACAGTCTGATGCGGTACAGTCTGATGTGCTACAGTCTGATCTGTTACAGTCTGATCGGTTACAGTCTGATGTGTTACAGTCTGATGTGCTACAGTCTGATGCGGTACAGTCTGATGTGCTACAGTCTGATGTGCTACAGTCTGATCTGTTACAGTCTGATGTGTTACAGTCTGATGTGCTACAGTCTGATGTGTTACAGT
>NW_019944449.1:32958-38914 GCF_002910315.2 Salvelinus sp. IW2-2015 | reverse complement strand
AGTCTGATGCAGTACATTCTGATGTGCTACAGTCTGATGCGCTACAGTCTGATGTGCTACAGTCTGATGTGCTACAGTCTGATGCAGTACATTCTGATGCGCTACAGTCTGATGTGCTACAGCATGATGTGCTACAGTCTGATGTCACATTACCGTATGCCTTGCTCTAGCTCCGTACTCTCCCTGAGTCAGAGATGTTTAGGTACTCTCCCTGAGCCAGAGAGGTTTAGGTACTCTCCCTGAGTCAGAGAGGTTTAGGTACTCTCACTGAGTCAGAGATGTTTAGGTACTCTCCCTGAGTCAGAGAGGTTTAGGTCCTCTCCCTGAGTCAGAGATGTTTAGGTACTCTCCCTGAGTCAGAGATGTTTAGGTACTCTCCCTGAGCCAGAGAGGTTTAGGTACTCTCCCTGAGTCAGAGAGATTGGCATTGTGACAGATAGTCCAACACTGAGTCAGAGAGGTTTAGGTACTTTGACAAATTTCTCAAATTTGCCGCTATTCTTCTTTAAATAGCAACTGAACGTAATAAACAACTTATATGTGGCATTGAAAGGAATCAGAAACTTTTAGGGCTCTATTTGAACAAGCCCAACGGTAAACCTTAGCGCTAGTGTTATAGGTTCCGGGGTGGGACAAATATTTTTGTTATTTTCATGAATTATGTGCGCGGAAGCTGGCGACGATGAGAAAGGGATGGGTTTTGATGAGTAAACAAGTTGAGGTTATGTCAAGGCTCGGCCTCTTACTGGCCAACCGGAACCATGGCTAAATAGGTGGTTGTTTCAAATGGTGTATTTACACTCTCTTATGTAGTGCGTTGTCATCAACTCCAATTAGAATGTTAGTCCGTTACAGCCTAGTTCATTAATTATCCTGCCCCATATTTGAAAAATATGTTGAAAATGTTTGCAGTGCAACTTGTTCTAATTGTATTGCTTTAATATGGAAATACATTGTTAAAGTCTAAAGCATTAACACTGATATTGTAACGCTCATCTGAAGAAGTGGACCAAGGTGCAGCGTTGTGAGTGTTCATTAATTACTCAGAACACCAAACAAAAACAACAAAAAGGAATGACGAACGTCACGTTCTGCAGGCTTCACAGAGCTAACAAAAACAAGATCCCACAACATAGGTGGGAAAACAGGCTACCTAAGTATGATTCCCAATCAGAGACAACGATAGACAGCTGCCTCTGATTGGGAACCACACTCGGCCAACCACAAAGAAATACAAAACATAGAATGCCCACCCCACATCACACCCTGACCTAACTAAATAGAGAAATAAAACGGCTCTCTAAGGTCTGGACGTGACAGATATAGAGGCTAGGCCTAGGTGATATGGCCAAAAAATATCATATCTAGATTTTTTTCAAGAGAGAAGATATATTGAAAAATACATACTTTACGATGATATTTTCAATTTATCAAAAATCAAAGCCGGAGATTAGTAGGTTCTGCATATAACGACAGCTTTTCAGAGGCAAATTCCAGGTCCCTCCTCGGCGCTTTACCAGAAAACAGAAATCGGGTTGACACGTCATGCCAAGAGGTTTTATTCCCCCTCATGACCAAGATAACATACATTTCTTCTCTCACTGCCTCTTGCACATTAGGTGGGAAGGTGTATGACGTGCATGTATACTAATCTAACATAAGCCCTATTTATAAGGCAATGCCCTTAAACAGAGCGTCGTTATTCAAGAATTTTCCACTCCTGATCATGGAATGTTTTGACTGTAAAAGGAGTTCTGTTTACTCACAGATATAATTCAACGGTTGTTAGAAACTAGAGAGTGTTTTCTATCAATTAGTATAGTAATATGCAATTGTACGAGCAAGATTGAGTACTTCGGTCCGTTTGAAATAGGTGCACCTTTTATCAGAGCTACTCAATACTCGCCCTGCAGCCATAAGAAGTTAATAAAATCTAACTGTAAGCCTTCAACCATAAGACCCACTAATAATTAATTAAATACGTTGTAACCTGCTTTTCCAAATTTCAGTGATGCCTGGCTTCCAAATCTGTCTATGAAAATTCGCCCTTTTTGTTACAAATTTAACACGTAACCAAGCACAATACATCCATTAATAATAATGGCCACTTCTGTCAACAAGCATGATAGAAAATATACACAGGTTCTCATAAGCATCTTTCAAGCTACAAGGCCACTGCAGTGACTAGCCAGCAAAAGGGCTAAGCGAGATTCATTTCCTCAATACAACCATTTTGCACATTGGTCAGAGTAGATAATTATTACGCACGTTTTTTTTTTGAGTCTACGATTATAAGGTATGGGGCGGAGAGAAAATGTAGCATTTTTTTTTTTTTTTTGCGTATTAAAAGCTAATTTCTGCAATTCTTAACCCATATTGTCAGCAGGGTGGAGATATATTTTTTGCAGTTTTAAAGCGAAGATTCTACAATTCTGCCAATGAACTTATGCCATGTAGATTGATGAGGGGGACAAAAAGGTTTTATTCAAATTCTATAGAAATAAGGCTTGTAACGTAACAAAATGTGGAAAAGGGAAGGGGTCTTGAAACTGTCCCTGTGCCTGTATGTAGAGTATATATATTATGTCTACTTTATATTTATTTTCTAAAAATACTTAAAAAATAATTATATATATTATGTTGAAGTTGGAAGTTTACATACACCTTATTACGCCAATAATTTTAACTCAGTTGTCACAGAATTCCTGACAGTTTAATTCTAGTAAAAATTCCCTGTCCTTAGGTCAATTAGGATACCAACTTTTTTTTTTAAGAATGTGGAAATGTCAGAATAATGAGTAGATGAGATATGATTTATTTCATCTTTTTATTTTCTGTCATCACACTCCGTGGGTCAGAAGTTTATCATACACTCAATTAGTATTGTTCGCATTGCTTGTAAATTGTTTAACTTGGGTCAAAAGTTTTGGGTATCCTGCCACAGAGTTCCCACAAATAAGTTGGGTGAGATTTTGGCCCCATATCCTCTGATCAGAGCTGGTGTAAACTGAGTCAGGTTTGTAGGCCTCTTGCTCGCACATGCTTATTTCAGTTCTGCCCTACAAATTTTCTCTACCAGGTTTGAGGTCAGGGCTTTGTGATGGCACTCAATACCTTGACCTTTGTTGTCCTTAAACGCATTTAGCCACAACTTTGGAAGTTATGTTGGGTCATTAGTCCATTTGGAAGACACATTTGTGACCCCAGCTTTACTTCCTGACGTGAAGTGTTCTTTTTGAGAATGTTGCTCAATAGTAGATACATTCATCTTCCCCCTCCTCATGAATGCCATCTATTTGTTGTAAGTTGCAACCAAGTCCCTCCCTGTCAGCAAGCATCCCCCAACAAGTGATGCATGCACCGCCTCGTGGTTCAACAGGTTGGGATGGTGGTTCTTCGGCTGCAAAGCCTCCCCCTTTTTCCTCCAAACATAACGATGGTCATTACTGGCCAAACAGTTCTATTTATTTTTGTTCATCAGACCAGCAGGACAATTTCCTCCAAAAGAGTACGATATTTTGTCTCCATGGTCAGGACACGGTGTGAGAAACAGTCCACTTAATAAGTCGGCAGAACCCAGAAGAATGAGGCAGACACAGCAGTTACTAGATGATTGGTGGGTTTAATGAAAAGGAAAAAAGAATCTGTCCAGGCAAAGAAAATATAAATTCCACAACGTCAAAAAGTAATGCCAAGAGAAAAAAATTGGAATATTCCACCAAGCTACAAAGAGAATTCCACAAGTGGTAAGAACAGCAGGGAAAAAAACTAAACCTGCAATAAGAGATACATCAAACAAGAAACAAACAAGAACAAAACCAGAGTACCTCAGGAAAAATCCAACCTGGAGAAATACATGTTCACAGCAATGGCATGGGTGCTAACATACCAACTCTGGAGCAAAGACTGATGGTAACACACCGGGTTTAAAATATCCTACAAGGAAATGACACACAGGTGCAAAATATAATTAGAACAAGGGAAAAACAAAAGGTTCAAAAACGGCCGTCAATGGGGGCCATCTAGTGACCAAACCTGAACAATCCTGGCCAATCCTTGACACATGTGCAGTTAGTCTATAACAGTAGTCTGAGCCTTTTATGGCGGTTTTGAGCAGTGGCTTTCTTCCTTGCTGAGCGGCCTTCACGGTTATGTCGAGTATAGGACTCGGATTATGTATGTGAATCAAGAACTTTTTTGTAAAAACCCTGTTTCCTGCCAGCATCTTCAACAAGGTCCTTTGCTTGTTAGTTCTGGATTGATTTGCCAACTTTTTGCCCCAATACCGTTAATCTCATACGAGAGACAGAGACGCTATTCTCCTTCCTGATATGAATGGCTTGGTGTCCCATGTGTTATACTTGGTGACTATTGTTTGTACAGATGATACGGTTACCTTCAGGCGTGGAAATTGTTCCCGAAGGATAACCAGACTTGAGGAGGATTACAGCATTTTGTGTTGAGTCTTGGCTGATTTCTTGGATTTTCCCTTTGACATCTAAGGCAAAGAAGGCACCTGAGTTTGAAGGTATGACATAAACTATCCAGTTGTAAAGTGCCAAGAAGCTCTTAAAGCATGACAATTCAATTTTCTGGATTTTCCAATGCTGTTTACAAGGCACAGTTCAACTTATGAACCCCACTGGAATTATGATACAGTATTTAAGTGAAATAATCTGTCTGTAACAGTTGTTGGAAACAATTTTACTTCTGTGTCATGCAAAGTAAGATGTCATAACCGATTGCCAAACTATAGTTTGTTACAAGACATTTGTGGAGCTGGTTAAAAAACGTGTTTTAATTGATTCCAACCTAAGTGTATGTAAACTTCCGACTTCAACTGTATATGAATTGTAATCGTGTCATGAACATATGGACTTAAAAAGAACAAGGAAGAGGTTTTAAACTAGGCTAGTCTGGCATAAGCTTATTCCCACACTTTACAATAACTCTGTTGCAGTGGTCCTTAGGTAGTCCCGTATGGTATTCCCTCCATCGCAGCACTGCTGCCCAGTTGAAGAGCTTGTCATCTCCACTGCAAGCACCATATGCGCCTTCGTAAAAGCACCCCTCAGCCTCAGAAGATGCCCTTCTGGAGGCATGCAGCCAGAGTCATTATAACTAATGTAGCCTATTGCCTACTAGCCAAATAAAAGTGCGGAGCATGATGGTGCAAACTCGTCATTCAACATAATTTTGAACATTTATTTAATTCATTCATTCAGTCAGTCAGTATGTCATTCATTCAGTCATTTGTCTGAGTTGAAATGGAACAAATTAAAGAGAAAGAACAGCCTTATACATTTTTTTTTAAATTGAAATCCATGTGTTCAAAATATCTAAATTATCCAAAGTTCTTCAGCCTTCACTTTAATAATTCAATGTTTTAATTTTGTAATGTAAATGAAAAATAAGGGATCCAAGCCTCAACAGGCCTCTAAATACAGCCTCTAAATACATTTTTAAACAAAATAGTGAAGAAACACATGCAGTGGCTGATAGGGAAAACAGATTCTGGCAATAAGAAAGGCTAAATAGATAGTCTAAGACCATTTGGACGCCCTTGGCTATTTTGCTCAGGACATTGTTAGAGCCAAGACTGCATCAATATTTTAGTTTGCCTCATTTATTGATATGTGATATTGCCTCTGTGTGATGGGGTTCTGCAATGCAAATGACTGTAACAAGCCTACAAACAGAGTGTAATTCCCTATACAACATTCATGAATGCCTAATGTAAGGTCTACAGTCTGTTTTCCCGCCCCCAAATAACTTGTAAAAAGTGTGATTCATTAGGTCACGTGATCACTATAGTAGCCCCATGCGGCTGTAAAAATAAATTATACAATTATATGGCCAATAGATAATAACACAACAACATGGCACATTTAGATAGTGGAATAGGCCTAGGTAAATCATATTTACTTTCTATTTTGCAGCTCAGGCGATTATTCTT
>NW_019944449.1:26803-31980 GCF_002910315.2 Salvelinus sp. IW2-2015 | reverse complement strand
CACAAAGCTCTTCTGTGTCTTTATCATTCTCACACAAGTAATTTGCTGAAGGCCCAAGACTATACCACGCCATCTACTGGTACAACGTCGTTATTGAATGCAGATCTAAGACAAACTAGACTTTTATTTTGGAAATGAAACCGGAAGCTGCAAGGCAACCAATTTCTGGGCTAGTTGCTTGATTAACTAGCCAACTTCGACTAGCTATGTTTGGTTCATGTCCTTTGCAGATGCCAAATTACTGACAAAAGTTTGTATCTATAAAAAAGATCTGTAACCGAGTGAATGGAGACGTAAAGTAAAAATGTAATGTGTAAATGTTTATTCATAGTCTTAACAGATCTAATTTAATGTATACGTTTCATGTTTCTTGCTTGGCTTTACTTACGATCCTAGATGAAAGATAAATTATCGTATAATTTTAAATGTTTTATTGTTTTATTGGTCAAAGCTTTGAGGATCTTAGAAGAACTCCTGTTGGACATCAACTTTTTAACAGTAAACATGCAATTTTCACCTGTTCCACCACAAACTGTCATTCTCAGATCTCAGACACCGCAGGCTCCCAGCTACTATCTCATCAACGCAACTTTGATAATATCCCACCCCTTTTTAGCCACCACTGCCTTAAAAAGCCACACCTAACACAATATCTGCCAATTAATTTCCAGCAATATTGCCCCTGTCTGTCTGTGTGGTGCATGCATTTGTCTATCACTCCGTGTGTAGCCAGTTAATGTGATCTTGTTGGTTGACAGAAATACTTTCCCCAAAACCTTGTTTGCAAACTTTGAAATTACAAAAAATTACATACAAAAAAAACATTTGTTAGTTTTCTTTCAAACCCCCCCAAAAATGGTCATCTGATGTGATTTAATCATTGACATGGACTCAAAACATCCAATTTTGTTGTTTTTCTATGAACAATTGTAATTTTGAGAGGTACAAAAATATCTATCTAAAACCGGGAAAAATGTAACTGAGAAAACAACATTTTGGAAAATATAAAACAATAATTTGGGAAAAAAATCACTGATTTTATAGACTGTAACTGTGTACTGTTTTGGCAGAGTGAAAGTACAAACACTTCCCACGTTCGAACACACACACACAAGAAACATCCACTTCAAATCGTTCCTCCAAAACCCAAATCTCATTCTCAGTCGCATTTCCTAGTAAGGAGAATTGAAACCAAGGCTAAATCAGGAAGTTCAGCCCCCTTTTAAGGGCAACTGCATCATGAACTTTACCAAGTACCAAGACATCTTAGACAAAGACTTGATTGACTCTGCCAGGAGTCGATCTTCCCAAGCACTAATCAAAATCKACAAAGAAATGGTTAACTGACCACAAAATCTACATTTTGCAWTGGCCATCTCAGTCTCRGGAKTTSAACCCCATTGAAAACCTGTGGTTTGAATTGAKGATGGAAGTCCATAAGRGCAGATAAAGGATATCAAGGATCTGTAATGACTCTGTATTGAGGAATAGTGTAAGATCCCTCCCAATGTGATCTTCTCATAAAACATTTTAGAAAAAGGTTCAGTGTTGTTATCCTCGCAAGAGGAAGTTGCTGGATTATTGAAAACAGAGTTGCCAATAATTAATACCTCTATGTTTTTTTGTATTTTTTTATTACTTGTTTGAAACATCTTTCTCTGAGCAGTTGCATTACTATAAATAATATAAATTCCCCATTGTTGAGCTCAGTATTTGTATTATTTATTATATACAGTATTTTTTTTCTCATTTTTATCAAGGGTTCCAATAACTATGGATCCCAATATATGTCTTGAGGCAGATTAGGTTTGATTAGGTTATTCTTCATGGAGTTATACTTCAAGTTTTATAACATTTTTCATAAACTGAATGGTTTATGAAACTGAATATTTGAAATTGTGTGTATGTGTCACGACTTCTGCCGAAGTCGTTGCCTCTCCTTGTTCGGGCGGTCTTCGGCGGTCGACGTCACCGGCCTTCTAGCCATCATCGATCCATTTTTCATTTTCCATTGGTTTTGTCTTGTCTTCCCACACACCTGTTGTCAATCCCATTCATTACCTATTGTGTATTTAACCCTCTGTTTCCCCTCATGTGTTTGTCAGAGATTGTTTTATGTCAAGTGTTGTTTATTGGTGTATAGGTGCGCGACGGGTCCTCGTACCCATGTTTATTTTATGATGTATATTTTCGTGTTTGGAGCATGTTAAGTGGACATTTATTAAAAGTCTCCATTTACACTCCGTTTCACTCTTCTGCGCCTGACTTCCCTGCCACTTATACACACGACCCTGACAGTATGGTATCCTTGTTCTTTATTGTAAAGATACTTCTTTATCACTTATGGCAAGGGCTTTGACTATGGCCCTGTACACAATCAAGTTGTTCTGCACAAAAAAAAGTGTGTGGAGTGCTGTGGCGACAGCCAAATGGTTGTGTTCAGTACATTTTTTGTGCACTCAGCAGACATTCATTTACTCAAATGTTCCTGTTGTTCGATAAAGTCTCTTTATACCCCAAAACCTCCGTTTCGTTCGCACATTTTCTTCAGTAATCCACAGGCTCAAACGCAGTCAAAACAGGAAGACAAAAAAAATCTAAATTGTATCCGTTAAGTTCATAGAAACATGTCAAACGATGTTTATATTCAAACCTCAGGTTGTTTTTAGCCTCAATAATCGATAATATTTATACCGGACAATAACGTCGTCAATTTAAAAGGTAAACAAGAAACGCACTCTCTCGGTCTTGCGCAAGAAAAAGCTCTGTGACACGGCAGGGTCCACTCATTCAACTGCTCTTACTTCTTCATTTTTCAGAATACAAGCCTGAAACATTTTCTGAAGACTGTTGACATCTAGTGGAAGGCATAGAAACTGCAATTTGAGTCCTAAGTCAATGGATACTGTATTGGCATTGAATAGAAAACTACAAAACAAAACAAAAAACGACTTCCTGAATGGATTTTTTTCTGGTTTTTGCCTGTCAAATCAGTTATGTTATACTCACAGACACTATTTCAACAGTTTTGGAAACTTTAGAGTGTTTTCTATCCAAATCTACCCGAGATGCCCGAGGCCCGAGATGCAGGCAGTTTAATTTGGGCATGCATTTCATCCAAACTTCCCGAATGCTGCCCCCTACCCTAGAGAAGTTAAATCACATTGATATCATTCCGCCACAGCTTCTCATGTTGATAGGTGTATTGTAAATAGTAATTTTGTGCCTGCTAATTTAATTTCCATTGATAGCTCTGTTAGCTCACATTAGCTCTGTTGGCTCCACTTATGCTATTAATAATAGTTTTACAGTATATCAAGCTATCGTTTTGCTACATGTGCTCATAAGCATAGTGATATTTTTAATAGTTATATTGTGCTAATTTATCTGAANAGATAGTGGAACTCTGTCCATTGAAATCTGGTAAGACACACACACACATACTGCACACAAATACACATCTCCAATATTGTATGCCAGTTATACACTGAGTGCACAAAACATTAAGAACACCTTCCTAATATTGAGTTGCACCCCCACTTTCCTCTCAGAAGAACCTCAGTTCATTTGGAGCATGGACTCTACAAGGTGGCCCATGTTGACTCCATTGCTTTCCACAGTTGTGTTAAGTTGGCTGGATGTCCTTTGGTTGGTGGACCATTCTAGATGCAAACATGAAACTGTTGAGCGTGAAACAACCAGCAGCGTTGCAGTTCTTGACACAAACCAGTGGGATTGCCTGGCGCCTATTAACATATCCTGTTCCAAGGAACTTCAATATTTTGTCTTGCCCATTCAACCTCTGAATGGCACACATACACAKTCCATSTCTCAATTGTCTKYAGGCTTAAAAATCCTTCTTTAACCTGTCTCCTCCCCTTCATCTACACTGATTGAAGTGGATTTAACAGGTATCATCAATAAGGGATCGTAGCTTTCACCTGGATTCACCTGGTCAGTCTATGTCACGGAAAGGGCAGGTGTTCTTAATGTTTTGTACATTCTGTGTATTAATGGAGGAACTGTAACCTTATCCCCAGGCTAATCTCACACAGGAGGAAGTGTCTAATGTGCGAGACTAGAGGAACTTTACCATATTGTCTGTTTGTTGTGAACCAGTGTCTCCCCCTGCTGGTAGCATGTCTGTGTGCATGCTGAAGATKATCCTGGTGTCTGTGGGGCTGGTCATCATGATCTCTGCTGTCATCACTGTCCACATCAGGCWCAGATTCCACTATGGATAGAATCCTGGGTATTGTATTTTTTCTACCTCAGATAAAGTGATTTAGACTCATGCTTCATTACTGAAAAAGTAGAGATTTATGATGATTTTTATCAGCATTTTGTCTCCAATTGTTTCCTATTTGAAATATTTGGTGGTCATACTAGTCTTGGCCAGTCAGTTGGCTGCTCTTCCCACATAAAGCCTCCAGTTCCCTCGATGGATGATCGATCAGTCAACCTACTTTTGTAGACAAATTTMACACCTTTTGGAAGCAGACAATGRTCTATAAGGAGGATGGGATCCACCCTAATCACTTGGGTGTCTGGATCCTGTCTCAACACTACAAGGCAGCGTTGAGGCATTGACTGATCAAATCAAGCTCCTCAAAAGGTATTTACTCCCATTAAATAGCATTGATATCATTATGCATGGAGTTCAACATGGGCCAGCATACCTGTGGAATTTTTTGACACTTGTACAATCCAGGCACGACGAATTGAGGCTATTCTGAGGGCAAAACGGGGTTTCAACTCAATATTAGAAGTGTCCTTCATGTTTTGTACACTGAGTGTATGATACCAGGCATAAGGATTATTTTTGGGAACGAAAAGGAACATTATTACCCAGTTCTCAAGATTTGAAAATAATGGTTCTGTTCCGGAACCCAGAGATTACTTTAGTTCAGGTTCTGTTTCTCTTCCTCTTCAAATGTTTTTCTTTTTCGGTTTTCAGTTCTGTTCCTGAACCAGTTACAACCCCTGCTATAGACTCACCATGAACAACACCAGCAACACTGAGTAATCTTGATTCTTTCAGAAATGTAATGGATTTTAATAATTAATGTTTCAAATTCGTATTTTATTTTATTAGTCATTTACTCCTCTCCATGCACCTCCATGGTACTGTAGCATATTAAGGTGTGTGTCTACTTTCAAGTTTTAATGTCACATGA
>NW_019944449.1:12397-20158 GCF_002910315.2 Salvelinus sp. IW2-2015 | reverse complement strand
GATATTCATTTAACGCCACAGCTTTTCATGTTGATAGAAATAGTAATTTGTGCCCTGTTAATTTACTATACAAGTACAGTGAAATGTCTTTCTTGCAAACCCAATAATGCAAAAATCAATAACAATGTATTTCTAGAAAAAAAACACGAGAAAAAGGAATAAGAAATACACAATAAAGTAAGTAAGCATACTATATACAGGAAATATTTAAAAAGTCAGTTCCAATACCATATTTACATGTGCAGGGAAACTGGAGTAATGGAGGTAGATATGTATTGGGGTAAAGAGACTAGGCAACAGGATATAAGAAAAACAGAGCAGCAGCAGCTTGTATGTGAGTGGGTGTGTAGTCAGTATCAAATCAAATGTATTTATAAAGCCTGTTTGTCGTCAGCAGATGTCACAAAGTGCTATACAGAAACTCAGCCTAAACCCCAACCAGCAAAGCAATGCAGATGTAGAAGCACGTGAATAGGAAAAACTCACTAGATAGTCAGGAACCTAGGAAGAAACCTAGAGAGTAACCAGGCTCTGAGGGGTGGCCAGTCCTCCTCTGGTTGTGCTGGGTGGAGATTTTAAGAGTACATGGCCATTAAGGCCAGATTGTTCTTCAAGATGTTCAAATGTTCATAGATAATAAATAATAATCACAGTGGTTGTAGAGTGTGCAACAGGTCATCACCTTAGCTTGTCAGTTGGCTTTTCATAGTCAATCATTCAGTGGTTGAGACAGTAGGTTTGGTAGAGAGGGAGGGAGGGAGAGAGAGGGACAGTCGAAAACAGCAGGTCTGGGAAAAGGTAGCACGTCCGGTGATCAAGTCAGGTTTCCATAGCCGCAGGCAGAACAGTTGAAACTGGAGCAGTAGCACGACAAGGTAGCACGTCTGGTGAAGAAGTCAGGGTTCCATAGCCATAGGCAAAACAACAGAAACAGGATCATCAGCACGACCAGGTGAACTGGGGACGGGGACAGCCAGGAGTCATCAGTCCAGGTAGTCCTGAGGCATAGTCCTAGGGCTCAGGCTCGGGAGGAGAGAGAGAGAGATGGGAAAAATAAGACAGGAGAATTACACCAGATAGGACAGACTGACCCTAGCCTCCAGCACATAGACTACTGCAGTGTAGATACTGGAGGCTGAGAATGGGGGGGGGGAGGACAATGTGGCCAACCAGGCAGGATAAAACCCAACCCACAAAGCACAGCCCCCCCACCACTCAACAGACCACCAACAGACCACCCTGAGATAAGGCTGATAGCCCACGCCGATCTTCTCCACTGCATGAGCCCGAGGTGGTGCCAAAACAAGACAGGAATATCATGCAATGACTCAACCCACTCAAGTCGAGTACAGCGAAAAAAGCCTGGCATGACGTGACGCACCCCTCCTAGGGACAGCAATGGAAGCATTAGTAAGCCAGTACTCAGTCCCTAATAGGGTCAGAGCAGATACTTTTTGGCCAAGATAAAGCAAAGCAGTGCGACAAAAACAACAACACAGAGTTACACATTAACAGACTACAGTCAATAACACAATAGAAAAATGTACAGTGTGTGCAAATGTAGTAGAGTAGGAGGTAAGGCAATAAAACAGGCCATAGAGGAAAAATACTTCCAATTTAGCATTAACACTGGAGTGATAGACGTGCAGATGATGATGTGCAAGTAGAGATACTGGGTGCAAAAGAGCAAGAGGATAAATAACAATATGGGGATGAGGTAGTTGGGTGTGCTATTTACAGATTGGCTGTGTACAGATACAGTGATCGGTAAGCTTCTCTGACAGCTTATGCTTAAAGTTAGAGAGGGAGATATAAGACTCCAGCTTCAGTGATTTTTGCAATTCATTCCAGTCATTGGCAGCAGAGAACTGGAAGTAGGCGGCCAAGGAAGTGTTGGCTTTGGGATGACCAGTGAAATATACCTGCTGGAGCGCGTGCTACGGGTGGGTGTTGCTATGGTGACCAGTGATCTGAGATAAGCGGGGCTTACCTAGCAAAACTTATAGATGACCTGGACAGTTGGTTTGGTGACGAATATGTAGTGAGGGCCAGCCAAGGAGAGCATACAGTCATGGTGGGTAGTATATGGGGCTTTGGTGACAAAACGGATGGCACTGTGAGAGACTACATCCATTTGCTGAGTAGAGTGTTGGAGGCTATTTTGTAAATGACATCGCGAAGTCGAGGATCGGTAGGATAGTCAGTTTTACGAGTGTATTTTTGGCAGCATGAGTGAGGAGGATTTGTTGGAAATAGGAAGCCGATTCTAGATTTAATTTTGGATTGGAGATGCTTAATGTGAGTCTGGAAGGAGAGTTTCAGTCTAACCAGACACCTAGGTATTTGTAGTTGTCCACATATTCTAAGTCAGAACCATCCAGAGTAGTGATGCTAGTCGGGCGGGTGCGGGCAGCAATCGGTTGAAGAGCATGCACTTAGTTTTACTTGCATTTAAAAGCAGTTGGAGGCCAAGGAAGGAGTGTTGTAAGGCATTGATCTCGTTTGGAGGTTAGTTAGCACACGTGTCCAAAGAAGGCCAGTGTATACAGAATGGTGTCGTCTGCGTAGAGGTGGATCACAGAATCACCAGCAGCAAGAGCAACATCATTGATATATACAGAGAAAAAGAGTGGCCAAGAATTGAACCCTTGTGGCCACACCCCCATAGAGACTGACAGAGGTCTGGACAACAGGCCCTCCGATTTGACACACTGAACTCCCCTGATTGCTCAGTTTGACAGGGCGGCCAGCTCTAGAAAGATTCTTTGTGGTTCCAAACTTCTTCCATTTAAGAACGATGGAGGCCACTGAGTTCTTGGGGACCATCAATGCTGCAGAAATGTTTTTGTGCCCTTCCCCAAGTCTGTTTCTCTACACAATCCCATCGCAGAGCTCTACCGGCAAATCCTTTAACCTCACAGCTTATTTTTTGTTCTGACATACACTGTCAACTGTGCGACCTTATATAGACAGGTGTGTGCCTTTCCAAATCATGTACAATCAATTGAATTTACCACAGGTGGACTCCAATCAAGTTGAAGAAACCTCTCAATGATTATCAAAGGAAACAGGATGCACCTGAGCTCAATTTCYAGTCAGATAGCAAAGTGTCTGAATACTTATAAAAACAAGCTATCTCTTTTTTATTTTCTATATATTTGCTAACATTTCTAAAAACCTGTTTTCTCTTTGTGATTATGGGTTATTGTGTGTAGATTTTTATTCAATACATTTTAGAYTAAGGCTGTAACGTAACAAAATGTTGAAAAAGTCAAGGCGTCTGAATACTTTCAAAAGGCACTGTTCATGGGTATTTTTGAGGAAATGCCATTTCTATCTCCAGGGTATTTTCTGTTAAGTGCTACACCACAAACACTGCTAATGATGACACGTGACTAGTCCACTTCCTATAAGCCATCCATCACTGCTGTGCCGTACACACTCAAGTTGTACAACTGATCTACAACGCCTTTGGTGAACAATGACACACGCTTAGTGGAAAGTCGACACAGAACAATGGCTGTGTCAATAATTTTGTGCAGAATTTTTTTGTTGTTGTCTGTGTCCAAAAATGTACTGTTAGTACAACCATTGTGTCAAGTGTGTTGTACATCAGTTGTACAAACTGAGTTTGTGCAGGTCTGTCCTGCCTGCATGCCTGTTTGTCCTGCCTGCCTGTCCTGCCTGCATGCCTGTCTGTCCTGCCTGCATGCCTGTCTGTCCTGTCTGCATGCCTGTCTGTCCTGTCTGCATGCCTGTCTGTCCTGCCTGCAGAGTCATTGGGGCATCTCTCCACCTCTCTCTCTGGCATCACTCCCCCATCAAAGTTACAGTACATAGGGTTACATAAGAGTCCCTCCCTATCAGAGTTACAGTACATAGGGTTACATAAGAGTCCCACATGGCACTCTAGTCCCTACATAGTGCACTACTTTAGACCAGGACCCTAAAGAACCCTAGTCCCTACATAGTGCACTACTATAGACCAGGACCCTAAAGAACCCTAGTCCCTACATAATGCACTACTTTAGACCAGGACCCTAAAGAACCCTATTCCCTATATAGTGCACTACTTTTGACCAGGGCTCAAAGGACCACACAGACAAATTCACTAAACAAAAACKCAGAAACACTGAATGTAAAGAGCACTGCAGTCGATCGCATATTAGAAGATCATTAAGACACAACATCAACATGTAAAATCAACACTAGTTGAAAAATACATATATTAAATTGAGTAAATAATGTTCCCAAAATGATAGAACCCAACTGTTTTCGAAATTTTTTTTGAAAAGGAACTTAAGTTACTTCCAATTAATAAATCAATCAATCAATCAAATGTATTTATGAAGCCCTTTTATACATCAGCAGATGTCACAAAGTGCTTATACAGAAACTCAACCTAAAACMRCAAAACAGCAAGCAATGCTGATATAGAAGCATGATGTCTATGAAAAACTCCKTAAAAAGGCATGAACCTAGGAAGAGAGAGAGAGAGCGTGAGAGAGAGAGTRGAAAACATCAGGTCCGGGACAAGGTAGCACGTCTGGTGAAGAGGTCAGGGTTCCATAGCCTCAGACAGAACAGCAGAAACTGTATCAGCAGCACGACCAGGTGGACTGGTGAGGTGGACAGCCAGGAGTCTTCAGGCCAGGTAGTCCTGAGGCAAGGTCATAGGGCTCAGGTACTCCGGGAGGAGAGAGAGAGAGAGAGATGGGAGAAAAAGGGGGAGCATACTATACACAGTAAATVACATAAGACAGGAGAATTACACCAGAAAGGACAGACTGATCCTAGCCTCCAGCACAGACTACTGCAGCATAGATACTGGAGGCTGAGAATGGGGGGTTGGGGAACACTGTGGCCCTGTCCGATGATACCCCCAGAACGAGGCCAACCATGCAGTATATAACCCAATCCATTTTTCCAAAGCACAGCCCCCACACCACTCAACAGACCAACTTACTACGCTGAGTATATTCCACAAAGATCTCCTCCATTGCACGAGCACAAGAGGGTGCAAAACCGGACAGGAAGATCACGTCAGTGACTCAACCCACTCAAGTCGAGAATAGCAAAAAAAGCCTGGCACAACGTGATGCACCCCTCCTAGGGACGGCATGGGAGAGTACTAGTAAGCCAGTGACTAAGCCCGCAAAATAGGGTCAGGGGCAGAGAATTCCAATGGAGAGAGAGGAGTATACCCAGGCAGAGACAGCAATGGTGGAACTTCGCTCCAGTGACTTGCCGTTCACCTTCTCACCCCTGGGCCAGACTGCACTCAATCATAGGACCTACTGAAGAGATGAGTCTTCAATTAAGACTTAAAGGTCGAGACCGTCTGCGTATCTCACATAGATAGGCAGAACATTCCATAAAAATGGAGCTCTACAGGAGAAAGCCCTGCCTCCAGCTGTTTGCTTAGAAATTCTAGGGACAATAAGGAGGCCTGAAATTCAGGTATGATATTGAAGCGTCGGCCGGCTCGAGCTCAATTCTTGCTTCGTACAGACATATGGCATTATTATTACTATTGATTAGAGTGAAACAGTCTCTCGGTTTCCTTAAAACGTTTGAATTATTTGCCTCTAAAGTTGAAAACAAGAACTCTTTTTTTTTAACAAGGACCAGAGTTTATGGGCCTGAAACAAATCGATAGAGGGAAGGGATGGAGATTCCAAAGCGATGCGCCGGCGCCGTAGCAATAGTATGGATGATAATGGCAGAGATAAAAAAAAAAAAAAAGAAAAAAAAAAAAAAAAAAAAAAAAAAAAAAGAAAAAAAAAAATAAAAAAAAAAAAAAAAAAAAAAAAAAAAAAAAAAAAAAAAAAAAAAACAAAAAAAAAAAAAAAAAAAAAAAAAAAAAAAAAAAAAAAAAAAAAAAAAAAAAAAAAAAAAATAAAAAAAAAAAAAAAAAAAAAAAAAAAAAAAAAAAAAAAAAAAAAAAAAAAAAAAAAAAAAAAAAAAAAAAAAAAAAAAAAAAAAAAAAAAAAAAAAAAAAAAAAAAAAAAAAAAAAACAAAAAAAAAAAAAAAAAAAAAAAAAAAAAAAAAAAAAAAAAAAAAAAAAAAACAAAAAAAAAAAAAAAAAAAAAAAAAAAAAAAAAAAAAAAAAAAAAAAAAAAAAAAAAAAAAAAAAAAAAAAAAAAAAAAAAAAAAAAAAAAAAAAAAAAAAAAAAAAAAAAAAAAGAAAAAAAAAAAAAAGATAAAACAAAAACAAATAAAAAAAAATAAAAAAAAAAAAAACAAATATAACAAAAGAAAAATAAATGAGAATATAAAATAAAAAAGAAAAGAAAAAAAAACATAGAATAAAAAAATAAAAAAAAAAAAAAACAAAAAAAAAAGAATAAATAAACAGACAAAAAACAATAATACCAAATGAAAGAAAGAGAGAAATAAAAGAGATACAAAAGAAGCAGGAAAAAAAAAAAAAATAAAAAAAAAAGAAAAAAAAGAGACAAGAAAATGAACTATGTAAGTAAATCAGATATAATGGAACACACACTACAATATGAAACTGAGAACGTGCACACTATAAATATATAATTTATTCCTGAGAGCAGCCGAAGTTAGGACCTAAGTACTACAGGCTCATGAGGAAAAACCTTAGTTAAAGGTGAATCATGGATACTTTCTGGCTTATGATATTATATAATTGATATACAACTGATTCAAGCATAATATCATCCTAAAGTATGTTTTTTATACCAATATAGTTATCTAGTCTTATTATTGAAATTTATTCTGGACTTTATGAGGTGATGCGCTCGCAAGAAATTGGTTCAGAATGGAGAGGTTAGCACCGCTGGCCAGTGTGCTTGCTAATTCCAAGAGCGAACATCGTTCGTCATCCGGATCGAAATAAAGGACGGTTGCTGAACAAAGGACCCCTTGGAGGAACATTCTGATGGAAGATCAACAAAAGATAAGGACCCAATTTGGATTGCTTTTCAGTATAATCTGCTCGAACTGTGCTGATCGAGCTACACCCGTCTTTGACTAGAACTCAATGCTGCGTTGTGCTAGCTAATTGCTAGTAAGAGCTAAATATAACGATATATTGTGTTGTTCACTGTAAAACACTTCAAAAAATCGGAATATGGCGGCCCAAAATCAGAACTATTGGCATTACGGTATCTCGTATATCCGCTCACTATATTTGTCTGAAATGTTTTATGATGAGTAATTGAGGTATGAGTTGACGTTGGTCGTGTCTCGTATTTTCTCCATGGCGATATCCCCCCCCCCTCCCCCCCCCTGCGATTATACTGACTAGGTAGCGTGTATGTAGTGGCTATGTATGGTAAGCAGTAATGGTTAAAACTGATTTTAGCTAAAATATGCAATTTTTCGAACAAGAAACCATAGATGTGTATTGGTGTAACGATGTTAATAGGACTGTCATCTGAGGAGTTTTTCTAGGTGTATTTTAGGTTGGTTCTAGGTTGGTTTCTGCGTTAGTTAGTTAGCTACTTGCATGCTAGCCGTGGCTGGAAAAATGTCTGTCTGTCTTTTGTATCTTGGTTGGTGAACTACATAAATATATGTGGTGTTTTCGCTGTAAACAGCACTTCAAAAATCGGAAATATTGCTGTAATTCACACAGATCTTTGTCTTTGCATTAAGCTATCCCACCATATATTTATCTGAAATGTTTTATTCATGATGTGTAATTAGGTAGTTGACGTATTGTGTCTGTATTTTCTCTGGCTATCCGTGCGATTCTGACTGTAGCTATGGGATCGTAGCAGTAATGATAA
>NW_019944449.1:1778-11930 GCF_002910315.2 Salvelinus sp. IW2-2015 | reverse complement strand
GCCTGCGTCTTGTGACCGATAGCGTACGTATAGGTATGTACAGCAGGACCTAAATCAAGAGAGATAGGTAGGAGCAAGCCCATGTAATGCTTTGTCATTAGCAGTAAACACTTGAAACAGCCCTAGCCTTAACCATAAGCCTTAAGTCAAAACTGTAACTCGTCCACTCAGGAAAATTCACTCTTTTCTTGGTGAGCAACTCCATTGTAGATTTGGCCTTGTGTTTTAGGTTATTGACCAACAAAGGAGATGATTGTGGACTTCAGGAAACAGCAAGAGGGAGCACCTCCATATCCACATCGATTGGACCGCAGTGGAGAAGGAGGAAAGCTTAAACTTCTTATGCAAGGGGGCAGTATTTTCACGTTCCGGATAAAAACATGCCCAAAGTAAACTGCCTGTTACTCAGGCTCAGAAGCTAGAATATGTATATAATTAGAGGATTTGGATGGAAAACACTCTAAGTTTTCAAACGGAAATTAATGTCTGTGAGATATAACAGAACTCATATGGCAGGTAGAAACCTGAGAAAACCCATTCAGGAAGTGAGAAATCTGAGGTTTGTTAGTTTTTTCAAGTGATTGCCTATCCAATATCCAGTGTAAATGGGGTCAGATTGCACTTCTAAGGCTTCCACTAGATGTCAACAGTCTTTAGATTGTTGTTTCAGGCTTCTATTGTGAAAGGGGAGCAAATAAGAGCTGTTTCAACCAGGGGTCTGGCAGAAAGCCTTTAGTTTAGTCACGCTGCGCAGCCTTGAGCACAGAGCTCCGTTCCCTTTAGTAGAGGGAATGATTTATTTACAGCTTTTATTTTCTTTCATCACATTCCCAGTGGGTCAGAGGTTTACATACACTCAATTAGTATTTTGTAGCATTGCCTTTAAATTGTTTAACTTGGGTCAAACGTAGCCTTCCACAAGCTTCCCACAATAAGTTGTGTGAATTTTGGCCCATCCCTTATGACAGAGAACTGGTGTAACTGATCAAGTTGCAGGCCTCCTTGCTCACACACGCTTTTTCAGTTCTGCCCACAAAATTGCTATAGGACGACTGAGGTCAGGGCTTTGTGATGGCCACTCCAAGACCTTGACTTTTGTGTCCTTAAGCTTCAATATATCCACATAATTTTCTATGCCTCATGATGCCATCTATTTGAAGTGCAACACTCCTCCTGCAGCAAAGCACCCCTCAACATGATACTGCCACCCCGTGCTTCACGGTTGGGATTGCAAGCCTCCCCTTTTTCTCCAAACATAACGAGGTCATTTTGGCAAAACAGTTCTCATTTTTGTTTCATCAGACCAGAGGACATTTCTCCAAAAAGTACGATCTTTGTCCCTCCTCATGTGCAGTTACAAACCGGTCTGGCTTTTTTATGGCGGTTTTGGAAAAGTGGCTTCTTCCTTGCTGAGGGCCTTTCAGGTTGATATAGGACTCGTTTTACTGTGGATATAGATACTTTGTACCTGTTTCCTCCCGCATCTTCACAAGGTCCTTTGCTGTTGTTTTGGGATTGATTTGCACTTTTTCGCCGCCAACAGTACATCATGCTCTCAGAAACTGATTTATAGCTAAAATATGCACATTTTTTGAACAAAACATAGATTTATTGTGTAACATGTTATAGGACTGTCATCTGAGGTAGTTTTTTCTAGGTTATTTAGGTTGGTTCTAGGTTAGTTAGGTTGGCTTCTGCATGCTACCTGCATCCTACTTGTGCTGTGAAAAATGTCTGTCTGTCTTTTTTTATTTGGTGGTGACCTAACATAAATATATGTGGTGTTTTCTCTGTAAAACATTTAAAAAATCGGACATGTTGGCTGGATTCACAAGATGTTTATCTTTCAAATGCTGTATTGGACTTGTTAATGTGTGAAAGTTAAATATTTCAAAACATTTTTTTTTAGAATTTGCCGCTCTGCCTTTTCAGTGGAATGTGGGAGGAGTTCCGCTAGCGGAACCCCTGTCCTAGACAGGCTAACAGTAAAACCTTGAAATCAGCCCTAGCCTTAACCATAAGCCTTAAGTCAAAATTGTAACTTGTCCACTCAGGAAAATTCACTATTTTCTTGGTAAGCAACTCCATTGTAGATTTGGCCTTGTGTTTTAGGTTATTGACCAACAAAGGAGATGATTGTGGACTTCAGGAAACAGCAGAGGGAGCACCCCCCTATCCACATCGACGGGACCGCAGTGGAGAAGGAGGAAAGCTTTAAAGGCAATGCTACAAAATACTAATTGAGTGTATGTAAACCTCTGACCCACTGGGAATGTGATGAAAGAAATAAAAGCTGAAATAAATCATTCCCTCTACTAAAGGGAACGGAGCTCGTGCGCAAAGCTGCGCGCGTGACTAATCTAAAGTCTTTCTGCCAGACCCCTGGTTGAAACAGCTCTTATTTGCTCCCCTTTCACAATAGAAGCCTGAAACAACGTTCTAAAGACTGTTGACATCTAGTGGAAGCCTTAGAAAGTGCAATCTGACACCATTTACACTGTATATTGGATAGGCAATCACTTGAAAAACTACAAACCTCAGATATCACACTTCCTGGTTGGGATTTTCTCAGGTTTTTGCCTGCCATATGAGTTATGTTATACTCACAGACAATATTTTAACAGTTTTGAAACCTTTAGAGTGTTTTCTATCCAAATCTTCTAATTATATGCATATTCTAGCTTCTGGGCCTGAGTAACAGGCAGTTTACTTTGGGCATGTTTTTCATCCGGACGTGAAAATACTGCCCCCTTGCATAAGAGGTTAAATTGTTTAACTTGGGTCAAACGTTTCGGGTAGCCTTCCACAAGCTTCCCACAATAAGTTGGGTGAATTTTGGCCCATTCCTTCACAACAGAGCTGGTGTAACTGGGTCAAGTTTTCAGGCCTCCTTGCTCACACACGCACAATAGGGTTTCAGTTCTCCCACAAAAGTCGTATTAGGACTGAGGTCAGGGCTTTGTGATGGCACTCAATACCTTGACTTGTTGTCCTTCTAAGCAAATTGGTCCTACTACTTGGAAGTTATGCTTGGGAGTGGTCATTGTCATCAGAAGAATCCTTAATTTGTGAGCCAAGCTTTAAACTTCCTGACTGATGTTATGAGGATGATGGCTTGTCATCATCATGGCACATTAATGTTGCCACCACTACATGCCAGTAGCCCATGTATTTGTAGAGTGCCACCAGTCCCTGCCTTGCCAGCAAAGCACGCCATGCCTCAATCATCGATACTGTCACCCCTCTGTCCTCACGGGTTTTGGAATTGCAAAGCCTCCCCCTTTTTCCTCGAAGACATGACACGATTGGTCATGTTGCGCAAAACAGTTACATAATATTATATATAATTAATCATACGAACAGAGAAGAGATACATATATCTACACAAAAGATAACAATACAATATAGTACAACATATCAAAAAGAAATAAATGACAACCGCCAGTAGAAACATGGCATGTGTTAAATATATAGCAGGATGTATATGACGAAGTCGACTTAACATATACACATTGGACTAGAAGACAGCCATATAATAGAAGAATAATAAGAATTGAATACTGACTCAGTTTATATGTGAAAATAAATAAAAGAACATAATACTAAAGATTAATAGTAAACCATAGTTTCAAACTACCGCAATAACTTCACAAGGTCCTTTGCTGTTGTTCTGGATTAATTTGCACTTTTCACACCAAAGTACGTTCAGCTCTTAGGAGACAAACGCGTCTCACATTGCTGAGCGGATTAGACCGAGCTAGCGTCGGGTCCCGATGGGTTGATATACTGTGCGTAACTATTGATTTTAAAAACAGATTGACATGGCTACCTTCAGCATTTAAAAATTGACATCCCAAAGATGTCAGGACTTTGGAGTCAAAACAATTTGTTCTGAGGAGCTATGATACATTAAACTTTGATTTCCCATTATGTCAAAGCAAGACGGCACTGAGTTTGAGATAGCCTTAAATACATCTCAGCAGGGTTACACTTCAATTGACTCAAATGATCAGTCAATTAGGCCACCAGAAGTTCTAAAGCCATGACATTGAATTTTCTGGAATATTTCCAAGCTGTGTTTAAAGAACAGTCAACTTTAGTGTATGTAAACTCTGACCCACTGGAATTGGTAGTAGAGTGAATAATCTGTACTGTTAACACAATTGTTGAAAAATTACTTGTGTCATGGCACAAAGTAGATGTCTACCACTTGCGCAAAGATGTTAGTTTGTAACAAGAAATTTGTCGATGTGGCGTGTTGAAAAACTAGTTTTAAGGATCTCCAACCTAAGTGTATGGTTAAAACTTCCGACCTTCAACTGTATCTTGGATCATTGTGTTAGATGATTAGCATGGTTAGATACTACTGCCACTGTCAAGCAGAGTAAAGAAGGCATTTTCGCTACACGCAATACGTCTGCTAAACACGTGTATGTGCGACCAATAACAATTATAGGATTTATTTTAGTTTTTTTTCCTGCTGGGAAAGTGGGATTTGCTCCCAGTTTCCAGGTTCGTCCTCGTATGCGTATTTCTACTGGTGCATAGAATATACACTTGATAATCATGTGCTAGATATTTACCTAGTTCTTTATTTACTATAGATAAGCCAGATGTCCACGTAATGATACACCTGAAGTGTAGGTAAACAATAAAATTTCTGATCACATATGACTTTTAGTAGTTCAATGAGTATCTTTCGAAGTTGAAACTACAGGTTCTTAGTTGTAAACCACTTACTAGGTAAGAACAATTGATTTCTGTGTGTTTTTAAATGGTGGGTAAGTGGTTCCAGGTTGAAGTCCAGTGAGGCAGAACAGAGAAGCAGAAGGAAATGTTTCCTTTCTGAAGATGAGAAAGTGGGTGTGAGAAGCCATCGAGCATGCAGGCAAGCTCAACTGATACTGTTAGTTGTTGAATGAGATACATTGGAGCTGGTTACTGGGAGATTAGAGTGAAAAGACGCAGCTTCTTCTACATAGTCGTACAGAGTATGGCCATGAGTGAAGGGTGAAGTATTCACTTAGGTACAAGATCTAGGATTCAGCTTCCCCTCCACAATCATAAGACCGTTTAACTTATAGTTGAGGGAAAACTAGAGCCCAACATCCAGTCAGTGCTAATGGGCAACAGCTGCCCCTACCGGCCCCTTGGAGAGGGAGTGGGTGTCACAACCTCAGTGATGCCCTGCTGGACCCTTGGACCCGATGAATCCATACAGAACAACATGTTATTCCTTTAGTCACTATGTTTTTTTTGGTTTCAGTAACACTATAGATGAGAAAAGCCCTAACCTACATGCTGCTCAATATGATGCTGTTGATTATTCTCGTGAGAATCTATGAGTTTCTATCAATCTTATATGTAATACCAGAAAAGCGTTAGTGTAAGAATTGTATTCTCTCGTTGGGGAGATGCACATAAAACACAGGCTCAATGTTGGTTAAACGTTGTCATTACTTGCAAGAAAACACAATTAATCATCGTTAACCCACCGATCCTGCTGTGTGTTACTGCTGTCAGTGTGGTTTGAGCCAGAAAACAGCGAGTTGTCAACAGGGGAAACGACAGGGACAGCAATAGCATATATCATTTCACTGTTGGAGAATCCTGGCCTGGTCCGTTCTACCTATCGTCGATTTATATTCATTGGAACACCATCTCCAACACAAGTTGTCTGGTGTATCCTGATGTGACAACGGACCGGGGTTGGTCCTTCTCCTTTATTGGTTTGGACCCTTGCCCTCGCATGCACATATCCAGGTAAGGGCTTTGTGATATCTACTCAAGATTCTGTTTGTTGGGGCCTCACTAAAGAGCAAGCCAATACAATGTAAATTAAACACGATCACATGAATGGACTAAGTATTGACTGCTTCTGATTAATCCCATCTTGTACTTCTTAATTAATCTGAGAGGGAATTTCTTCGATTTTATGAAATGAAGTACACATTTAAGTACTAATTGGTTGAAATTATACTGGTGTCGTATTCATACTAATATAACTAAAACTGTAGTTTCAAAGCAAACCAGTTATGGGTTGAAAGAGATTTATGTCTATGATAGAAGTCATAACGTGCTGTAGTATAACGTCAACGGGCAACCATTAGTTGACATTAGGAAGGTCTCTTTAAAGACTACATCACGATTCGCGAGCTGTCTGTGCTATCTGCAGAGTCTCCTACTTTGTGAACGCGCATCTTTCCTCTACTCGTATGCAGAAACAGCTACTCAGGAGACGGGTGCTCGTTTAATAAAGTCAGATGCAAAGCGAATAATGTGCTGCAGGATTCACTAATGATAGGTTTTTTACCACAACCCAAACATAAGAACATAGTAGATAACGTTACTGGAGGACAGGAGAACAAGCACGATCATTTGCATGAGATTTTGGAGTTATGTGACGATGGTCGTTGTTTCTTTATTGGCCAACTCAACAGGCGGTGCCGGTTTCACTATGCAGAATACTGTTATTTTGATTGAATCTGAACACAGGCAGTGGTGGAAAAAGTACCCAACTGTCAAACTTGAGTAAAAAGCTACAAGATAGCGCTTCTGAAAGAAAATGATTCAAGTTAAAGTAAAGTCACCCAGATAAAGACAGCTACTGACTAAAAGTACAAACGTATTTGGGTTGAAATGATATTAAGTAGCAAAAGGTAAAAGGACAACTAATTTCACTTTGATTATATTAACAAACCAGACAGCGAGTTATTTCCTTGTTTTTCTAAGTTCAAGATGATAGCCAGGGGCGCATCTTGTGTTAAGGAGTCCTCCAGGATCAGAGGGCAAGATAGGGATGGGACCAAGCATGTTCTCTTGATAGATGTGTGAATTTGGAACCCATTTTACCTGTGCCTGCTAAGCATTCGAAGTGTAACGAATACTTTTAGGGTGTCAGGAAATTATGAGATGTATTTTCAGATCCTTCTGTGTTTACGATGTGATTCAAAGTAGCTTTACATGACGTTCGATTCAAGCTGTGGATCTAACTTTATTAAAAAGCGTTATATCTCCCAGAGTGTGCTGTTCTCTTACTAGGTTATAATGGATTATAGGGCTCATGTATTTGACATTGCCTGGATTTTAACTTTAGATTTTAAAGCGTTTTCATCAAACTGACCCTATTTATTTTATTGCAATCGAACCACCGGTCCTTTCAGAGCAGATTAGTTTCATTAGTGTGTTTGTAATTATCATTTCTGGATAAGGCTTTACAGTACAGATAAAACTGCGTATGGTACCCGATAGATTGTGGCAAAACCACAGGCGCGCTAATCATACTTATGGAATTATGGTTCCATCGCTCTTTATGCCATGCCTCGATGCACATATTTCTTCTGGTGTGTTATTGCATAGAGTCCAGCTCTGTTTTGTGGTGAAGGGACAGGGATTGTTCGTCTGGATGTCCAGGAAAATGTTGACTGAAAAGAGTCAGGGAGTTTTTAAGTGGATCTTCCGAGATCAGGCAATATTGTAAGATGCCACTGACCACTCTTGTCAGTGGAGTATTGTGATCTCCTGAGGTACAAACAACCAGGGTTGAGTATTTATAAGGGGAAACTTCCTTGCTACTGAAGAACATACAGGAAGGAGACAAGTGGACCTTATACTGGCGAGGGAGGGGTTGGTGGACAAAGACGAATACGAATATTGGCATACCAGGGTTATTGGTCCAAGGTATGTATTGGAACTAGGGTTTTCATTTATTATTCACAGGTGCAGGGCGGGGGCATGGGGCGGGGGAACAGTTACAGGGATGAGGCAATCATAGAGCTAAAACATGGGTGTACAGCGCCTGTAAAGAATGCGGCATCATGTCAATTATGAGTCTACTTCCTGGTACTCAGTTAAATATATTAACAGACTAGTAGAGGAGGGGTCTACTTGTTTTCAGAGAGAGTGAGCTCCGGAGTCCTGACAGTGGACTCTAACTCCAACATCAATGGCACCTGTAATTGACTGTGACCTGCAAGAGTCAGACACCTCTGTCACCTCGCCTGATAACAGCAGCACCTCTCTCAGGGTGGGAGGAGAGAGTAAGAGGCTGAGACCTCCACTGTCCCTGCTCTCTGTCTATGTGGCAGGGGGTTCCATCATCTGTAACCACAGCAACCAAGTCAGCTGGCCAACGACACCAAGGAGATAGTGGAACTCTGTCCAATGAAATCTGGTAAAAACACAAACACACACCACACACACACACACACACACACACACACACACACACACACACAACCACACACACACAACACACACACACACACACACACACACACACACACACACACACACACACAACACACACACACACACACACACACACACACACACACACACACATCTCAAATACTGTATGTCAGATGTAGACTGAGTTACAAAGCAGTTATAGACCTATACTAACTATAATATATGAATTAACATACGTGTGTGAGTTCACAAACATTAAGAACACCTCCATATTGAGTTTCACCCCAAACTTTTACACTCAGAACAGCAGCAATTCATCCAGACATGGACTCTACAAGGTGTCGAATGCGTTCCACAGGGATGCTGGCCCATGTAACTCCAATGCTTCCCCAATCGTGTCAAGTTGTGTGGATGTCAACAATAAATGTTTGAGCTTGAAAAACAAGCAGCGTTGCAGTTCTTGACACAAAACACTGTGCCTGGCAGCTACATACACATATCATTCAAGGACTTATCTTTGTCTGTCATCACTCTGAATGGCACAAAACACACTCCACTCTCAATTGCTCAAGGCTTAAAAATCCTTTTTTAACCGTCTCCTCCCCTTCATCTACACTGATTGAAGTGGATTTAACAAGTGAATCAATAAGGGATCATAGCTTTCACCTGTGATTCACCTGGTCAGTCTATGTCACGGAAAGAGCAGGTGTTTAATGTTTTGTACACTAATCCATGTTTATTGGAAGAACTGTAACCTTGTCCCAGGCTAATTGCACAAGGAGGAGTGTCTGATGTGCGAGACTCGAGGAACTGTAACATATGTGTGTTTTTTGTGAACCGTGTCTCCCTGCTGGTAGCATGTCTGTGTGCATGCTGAAGATCATCCTGGTGTCTGTGGGCCTGTCATCATGATCTCGCTGTGTCATCACTGTCCACTTCAGGGACAGATTCACTATGGATAGATCATGGGTATTGTATTTTTTTCTCTTAGACAAAGTGATTCTACTCTGTTCAAGTAAGATTAGGTCATAAAAGTTCATTTTTACATTTGTGCAGTTGACACAATACAAAGTAATTCAAATTTGGCATGACATAAGTAATCAGCATACATGGCTGACATAATATGCAAGCATAATAGCATAACCTGACATAAGTATAGCATAACATAACATAGCATAGAACACAGTATCACCATGTGTTTTGGGCAATTAGTTGTTTCCTTTTTAATACACCGGATAGATAAAATCAAATCAAATTTGATTTGTCACATGCTTGGTAAACAAAAAAGTGTAGACCTAAACAGTGAAATCCTTTACTGACGAGTCATTTAAATGAGCTTAAAGATATAAGACTAAAACTGAAAATAGAAATCTGACCACAGCTTTAATAATCTGGAAACAAGAATGACCCATTGACATTTACTGTTCATAGGGTAACTGGAATGAGGTTTGACGTATGGTCACGTCTGTTTATTTAGGTCTGTCCAAATCAGTAAAGTATCTTACAAAATTGATGTAGTAACTCAATAATACTATTGAATATTGACCATTATTTGTTGAATGTAATATGGGTACATGACTTGATTGATTTCTGGGGTTTTTGAAAACACCTGGCATTAGTTTTAGACCTTTTTTGTAAACCTGAATTAAAAATGTTCTTTAACAAGTGTTATACTGGTATTACCTGGTGGTTACCTGTGGTGTACAACAATTAAGAACACTTCTGTGACTGAAAGTAGACCTGACAGTGAATCAGGTAAGAAGCTATTCTTAATTGATTTGACCTTGTAAATGTCCGTGATAAGGGGAGGAAACCAGGTTAAAGAAGGATTCTTTTAAGTTGAGAAATTGAACTGGATGTTTTGATGTGTTTATTCGTGTGAATGGGGAAGAGATGATTATGGTTACTGATCTTATTTACCTTTATCGGTGGTCAAGTTTTCATGGTATGTCACTGAATGGT
>NW_019944449.1:0-1753 GCF_002910315.2 Salvelinus sp. IW2-2015 | reverse complement strand
ACTGTGACCTGCAGAGGTCAGACACCCTCTGTCACCTCCAGCTGATAACAGCAGCACCTCTCTCAGGTGGGGGAGGAGAGAGTAGAGGGGCTGAGACCTCCACTGTCCCTGCTCTCTGTCTATGTGGCAGGGGGTTCCATCATCTGTAACCACAGCAACCAGTCAGCTGGGCAACGACACCAAGGAGATAGTGGAACTCTGTCCAATGAAATCTGGTAAACACACACACACACACACACACACACACACACCACACACACACACACACACACACACACACACACACACACACACACACCACACACACACACACACACACACACACACACACACACACACACACACACACAACACACACACACACACCCACACACACACACACACACCACATAACATCTCAAATACTGTATGTCAGATGTAGACTGAGTGTACAAAGCATTAAGACCTATACTAACTATATATATGAATTAACATACGTGTGAGTTCACAAAACATTAAGAACACCTCCATATATTGAGTTTCACCCCAAACTTTTACACTCAGAACAGCAGCAATTCATCCAGACATGGACTCTACAAGGTGTCGAATGCGTTCCACAGGGATGCTGGCCCATGTAGACTCCAATGCTTCCCACAGTCGTGTCAAGTTGTGTGGATGTCCAAGCTCAACAATAAAATGTTGAGCTTGAAAAACCCAGCAGCGTTGCAGTTCTTGACACAAACCAGTGAGCCTTTCACATAATACCATAGCCCATTCATAGGCACTTAAATCTTTTGTCTACCCATTCACCCTCTGAATGGCACACATACAAAATCCATGTCGCAATTGTCGCAAGGCTTAAAAATCCTTCTTTAACCCGTCTCCTCCCCTTCATTTACACTGATTGAAGTGGATTTAACAAGTGACATCAATAAGGGATCATAGCTTTCACCTAGATTCACCTGGTCAGTCTATGTCACGGAAAGAGCAGGTGTTCTTAATGTTTTGTACATTCTGTGTATTAATGAAAGAACTGTAACATTGTCCCCAGGCTAATCTCACACAGGAGGAAGTGTCTGATGTGCGAGAGGAACTGTAACATATTGTCTGTTTGTTGTGAACCAGTGTCTCCCCCTGCTGGTAGCATGTCTGTGTGCATGCTGAAGATCATCCTGGTGTCTGTGGGGCTGGTCATCATGATCTCTGCTGTCATCACTGTCCATATCAGGGACAGATTCCACTATGGATAGAATCATGGGTATTGTATTTTTTTTCTACCTTCAACAAAGTGATTCCTACTCTGTGTCACAGTAAGATTAGGTCATAAAAGTCATTTTTACATTTGTGAGTTGCTACATAATTTATCTAAATGTAATACAGCATAACATGGCATGACATAATATAGCATAACGTGACATAATATAGCATAACGTGACATAATATAGCATAACATAACATAGCATAGCACACAGTATCACATGTTTTGGGGCAATTTGTTTCTTTTTAATACACAGTATGATAAAATCAAATCAAATTTGATTTGTCACATGCTTGGTAAACAACAGGTGTAGACTAACAGTGAAATCTTTACTGACGGGTCATTTTCAACAATGCAGTTAAAGATAAAGATAAAAACCTGAAAATAGAAATCGTGACAAGCTTTAAATATTGGAACAGAATGACATTGCACATTTCACTGTTCATAGCCTAACTAGGATGAGGTTTTGACGTATGTCCACTCTGTTTATTTTCACCGCTCCTGTCCAAATCATCC
>NW_019944448.1:58134-72347 GCF_002910315.2 Salvelinus sp. IW2-2015 | reverse complement strand
GTCTTTCTCTTGCGCTCTCATCTCCTTTCTCTCTCTCTCTTTCTTCTCTCTCTCTCTCTCTCTTTCTCTCCTCTCTCTCTCCTCCTCTCCTCTTCTTTCTCTCTCTTCTTTCTCTCTCTCTCTCTTCTCTCTCCTTCTCTCTTCATCATTCTTTGTTAGCTAGAGAGAGGAGAGAGAGATAGAGAAAGAGAGAGGAGAGAGAGGTGAGAGAGAAAGAGAGGAGAGAGAGGAGAGCGAGAGAGAGGAGAGAGAGAAAGACAGAGAGAGAGAGAGAGAGAGAGGAAGAAAGAAGAGAGAGGGAGAGAAAGAGAGAGGAGAGCGAGAGAGAGGAGAGAGAAGAGAGAGAGAAAGAAGGAAATGTGAAGCGCTCTGCCACTCAGCATCCCTATCCCCAAACAACAGCCTCTCTCTCCCTGTCACTACAAATACATTAGAAATCAATTATTTATGACAGACTCAGGGACCCTTTAATCTTATCCTTTTATCCAATTAAATTGTCTAACCATTCCCAACCTCCCCCCTGCTTGCTGGGAACAGGCTTCTCTTTTTTAAAGATTCTTTCTCTTTCTTCAGTCTTCCTTACATAGACACCGCTTCTGAGGTTGGGAATAAAAGGCGAGAGAGTGTGTCAAATGTAAATGAACCCCTCCTCTCTCTCTCTCTCTCCCTCCCTCCCCCGTTCCTATTGCATTGGTTATAGAATAAGTATTTGAAGTAGAGATATTAAAACTGGTCCCTTCCATTCCTTGCTCAGAGGGACACAGGGGAACATTTGTTCGTCTTTCATGCCTCCTTTATGCAGCTTTATCCCCGGCTAAAATAATTTGTAAAAAAAAAAAAAAAGTTTGAAAGTATTTGGGATCATCTCCTTTTGGGATAGAAGACGATGTTGGTTTGATTGCTGTATTATTCAGAGACCTGTTTGAAGCATCGTATCAAAACGTTTTWAAAAAATGCTTCTTAGTTTCCACGGCAGGCAGTTTTGTTCCAAATGATTGATGTGAAGGCGTTGTCAAACACAGTTCCATGTTTGTCTGATATACACTATGATTTTCAGGAGACACCATGTCTGATATCAATGTGTAATACACTATGACTTTCAGGAGACACCGTGCAGGACACTACAGCTCGTAAAGGCCTCTCTTTTGCTTTAGACAGAGTGTCTCATCTCCACCACCGCTGGATTCTATTAGGATTTAAGGCAGCACCTGTTCTCCTTGTCATTTAAGGCAGCACCTGTTCCCCTGTCATTTAAGGCAGCACCTGTTCTCCTGTCATTTAAGGCAGCACCTGTTCTCCTGTCATTTAAGGCAGCACCTGTTCTCCTGTCATTTAAGGACATCACCTGTTCTCCTGCATTTAAGGCGCACCTGTTCTCCTGTCTTTAAGGCAGCATCATTGTTTGCTTCAGCATTTGATAAGTGGCAGAGGAGGGCATTCCGGTACTTCAGTAGGACATATTGAGGATACGGTCTGGCGTAGTGGTCTGGAGGTATACGGGTCTGGCGTAGTGGTCTGGCATGGATACGGGTCTGGCGTAGTGGTCTGGAGGATACGGTGTCTGGCAGTGGTCTGGAGGATACGGGTCTGGCTAGTGGTCTGGAGGATACGGGTCTGGCCGTAGTGTCTGGAGGATACGGGTCTGGCCTAGTGGTCTGGAGGATACGGGTCTGGCCTAGTGGTCTGGAGGATTACGGGTTGGCGTAGTGGTCCTGGAGGATACGGGTCTGGCGTAGTGGTCTGGAGGATACGGGCTGGCCGTAGTGGTCTGGTGGATACGGGTTGGCAGTGTTGAGATACGGGTCTGGCGGTAGTGGTCTGGAGGATCGGATCTGGGTAGTGGTCTGGGGATAGGGTCTGGCGTAGTGGTCTGGGGGATACAGGTCTGGCGTAGTGGTCTGGGGATACGGGTCTGGCGTAGTGGTCTGGAGGATACGGGTCTGGCGTAGTGGTCTGGAGGATACGGGTCTGGCGTAGTGGTCTGGAGGATACGGGTCTGGCGTAGTGGTCTGGAGGATACGGGTCTGGCGTAGTGGTCTGGAGGATACGGGTCTGGAGATACGGGTCTGACGTAGTGGGTCTGGAGGATACGGGTCTGGCGTAGTGGTCTGGAGGATACGGGTCTGGGTCTGGGACGGTCTGGCGGTAGTGGTCTGGAGGATACGGGTCGGGTAGTGGTCTGGAGGATACGGGTCTGGCGTATGGTCTGGAGGATACGGGTCTCGGCGTAGTGGTCTGGTGGATACGGGTCTGGCGTAGTGGTCTGGAGGATACGGGTCTGGCGTAGTGGTCTGGAGGATACGGGTCTGGCGTAGTGTCTGAGGATGGGTCTGGCGTAGTGGTCTGGAGGATAGGGTCTGGCGGTAGTGGTCTGGAGGATTACGGGTCTGGAGGATAGGGTCTGGCCGTAGTGGTCTGGAGGATACGGGTCTGGCGTAGTGGTCTGGAGGATACGGGTCTGGCGTAGTGGTCTGGAGGATACGGGTCTGGCGTAGTGGTTTGGAGGATACGGGTCTGGCGTAGTGGTCTGGTGGAATACGGGTCTGCGTAGTGGTCTGGAGGATACGGGTCTGGGTAGTGGTCCAGTCCCCCAGACTCCCTGGTGAGTCTCCTCTCCAGCCCTCCCTCTGTACATACGTGTCCCTCTACATTCTGACTATCAACTGTCCAGAAACAATATAAATACTAACAAATATATATACCTATCAAAAAGTATATATTGAAGGATAAATAATGCATTATTAGTTGCATTTCCATGTCTGCACACTCTCTGAACATCACTATAAATCTGCATGAAGTCTACAAAGTCAGAAGTATGAAGAACTGCTCTGTAGACTGAGGCTTGCTTTTACTTTTTTTATTTACCTTTATTTAACTAGGCAAGTCAGTTAAGAACAAATTATTATTTACAATGACGGCCTACTGAGGAACAGTGGGTTAAATGGGGAAGACCAACTGACTTTGTTTACCTCGTCAGCTCTGTGATTTGATCTCGCCAACCTTTCGTTTTGCTAGTCCACCGCTCTAACCGCTAGGCTACTTTACCTCAACAGAGGTATCACTTTCGTCTAGGAGAGAAGTGGATGCATTATTTACTTATGTCTACACACTGTCTGTCTGAAACAGTTCTGGTAAAATACTGTCTGTCTGAACATCTGGTATAAATACTGTTCTGTCTGAACAGTCTGGTATAAATACTGCTGTCTGAACAGTCTGGTATAAATACTGTCTGTCTGAACCAGTCTGGAGTGTAAATACTGTCTGTCTGAACAGTCTGGTGTAAATACTGTCTGTCTGAACAGTCTGGTATAAATACTGTCTGTCTGAACAGTCTGGTATAAATACTGTCTGTCTGAACAGTCTGGTGTAAAACCTGTCTGGTTGAACAGTCCCTCACGTAAATACTGTCTGTCTTGAACAGTCTGGTATAAATACTGTCTGTCTGAACAGTTCTGGTATAAATACTGTCTGTCCTGAACAGTCTGGTATAGAATACTGTCTGTCTGAAACAGTCTGGTGTAAATACTGTCTGTCTGAACAGTCTGGTGTAATACTGTCTGTCTGAACAGTCTGGTATAATACTGTCTGTTCTGAACAGTCTGGTATAAATACTTGTCTGTTCTGAACAGTCTGGTGTAAATACTGTCTGTCTGAACAGTCTCACTGTAATACTGTCTGTCTGAACAGTCTGGTATATACTGTCTGTCTGAACATCTGGTATAAATACTTGTCTGTCTGAACAGTCTGGTGTAAATACTGTCTGTCTGAACAGTCTCGCGTAAATACTGTCTGTCTGAACAGTCTGGTATAAATACTGTCTGTCTGAACAGTCTGGTATAAATACTGTCTGTCTGAACAGTCTGGTGTAAATGCTGTCTGTCTGAACAGTCCTGGTGTAAATACTGTCTGTCTGAACAGTCTGGTATAAATACTGTCTGTCTGAACGTCTGGTAAAATACTGTCTGTCTGAACAGTCTGGTGTAAATACTGTCTGTCTGAACAGTCTCACGTAAATACTGTCTGTCTGACAGTCTGGTATAAAATACTGTTCTGTCTGAACAGTCTGGATATAATACTGTCTGTCTGAACAGTCTGGTGTAAATACTGTCTGTCTGAACAGTCTCACGTAAATACTGTCTGTCTGAACAGTCTGGTATAAATACTAGTCTGTCTGAACAGTCTGGTATAAATTACTGTCTGTCTGAACCGTCTGGTGTAAATACTGTCTGTCTGAACAGTCTCGGCGTAAATACTGTCTGTCTGAACAGTCTGGTATAAATACTGTCTGTCTGAACAGTCTCACGTAAATACTGTCTGTCTGAACAGTCTGGTGTAAATACTGTCTATCTGAACAGTCTGGTATAAATACTGTCTGTCTGAACAGTCTGGTGTAAATACTGTCTGTCTGAACAGTCTGGTGTAAATACTGTCTGTCTGAACAGTCTGGTATAAATACTGTCTGTCTGACAGTCTGGTGTAAATACTGTCTATCTGAACAGTCTGGTATAAATACTGTCTGTCTGAACAGTCTGGTGTAAATACTGTCTATCTGAACAGTCTGGTAATAATTGCTGTCTTGCAGGAGGCCATGACCTATTTGTTGTATATTCCTGCTGACTCCTTATGCAAGGCTGTGATTAAAAGGTTGTGTGTGTGTGTGTGTTTAAGTGTGATTAAAAGGTTGTGTATTTACATAAGAGCATGTATGTTTAGGCCTATTTTAGTGATGATTATGTACACCTGAACAGAGTGAGTGGGGCGATGCATGTCCTCCACTCCTCATCTCCTCCCTCTCTCCTCATCTCCCTCATCTCCTCCCTCTCTCCTCATCCTCTCCCTCCTCTCCTCCCTCTCTACTCATCTCCTCCCCCTCTCCTCTCGCTCCTTTCCCTCTCTGTTCTCTCTCTCTATCTACTCTACTCTCATTTCCTCTCCTCTTTCTCCTCCTCTCCTCCTTCTCCTTCTCTCCTACCTCTCCTCATCTCCTCTCCTCCTCTCCTCCTCTCCTACGCTCTCCTTCTTCTCCTCTCTCTCCTACCTCTCCTCTCTCCTCATCTCCTCCCCTCCTCTCCGACCTCTCCTCCTCTCCTCAATACCCATAACGACAAACCAAAAACAGGTTTTTAGACATTTTTGCAAATGTCTATATGAAAACAAAAACGGAAATTTCCACATTTAGCATAAGTATTCAGACCCTTTACTCAGTACTTTGTTGAAGCACCTTTGGCAGCGATTACAGCCTTGAGACTTCTTGGGTATGACGATACAAGCTTGGCACCCCTGTATTTGGGGAGTTTCTCCCATTCTTCTCTGCAGATCCTCTCAAGCTCTGTCAGGTTGGATGGGGAGGGTCGCTGCACAGCTATTTTCAGGTCTCTCCAGAGATGTTCGATCGGGTTCAAGTCCGGGCTTTGGCTGGGCCACTCAAGGACATTCTGACGTCCTGAGCGCTCTGGAGCAGGTTTTCTTTAAGGATCTCTCTGTACTTTGCTCCGTTCATCTTTCCCTCGATCCTGACTAGTCTCCCAGTCCCTGTCGCCTAAAAACATCCCCACAGCATGATGCTACCACCACCATGCTTCACCGTAGGGATGGTGCCAGGTTTCCTCCAGACGTGACACCTGGCATTCAGGCCAAATAATTAAATGTTGGTTTCATCAGACCAGAGAATCTTGTTTCTCGTGGTCTGAGTCCTTTAAGTGCCTTTTGGCAAACTCTAAGCGGTGTCATGTGGCTTTTACTGAGGAGTGGCTTCCGTCTGGCCACTCTACTATAAAGGCCTGATTGGTGGAGTGCTGCAGAGATGGCTGTCCTTCTGGAAGGTTCTCCCATCTCCACAGAGGAAACCTGGAGCTCTGTCAGAGTGACCATCGGGTTCTTGGTCACCTCCCTGACCAAGGCCCTTCTCCCCTGATTGCTCAGTTTGGCCCGGCAGCCAGCTCTAGGAAGAGTCTTGGTGGTTCAGAACTTCTTCCATWTAAGAATGATGGAGGCCACTGTGTTCTTGGGGACCTTAAATGCTGCAGAAATGTTTTGGTACCCTWCCCCAGATCTGTGCCTCGACAAAATCCTGTCTCGGAGCTCTACGAACAATTCCTTYGACCYTAYGGCTTGGTTTTTTCTCTGACATGCACTGTCAACTGTGGGACCTTATATAGACAGGTGTGTGCCTTTCCAAATCATGTCCAATCAATTGAATTTACCACAGGTGAACTCCAATCAAGTTCTAGAGACATCTCAAGGGTGATCAATGGAAAGTTTCAAAGTCTCATAGCAAAGGGTCGGAATACTTATGTAGATAAGGTATATCTGTTTTTTATTTTTAATACTACTCACTACTTACACCTCATATACAGTGCTTTCAGAAAGTTTTCATACCCCTTATTCTATATTTTGTTGTGTTACAGCCTGAATTCAAAATGGATTAAATATATAAAATATTTTCACCAATCTACACACAATACCCCACAATGACAAAGTGAAAACATGTTTTTAGAAATGTTTAGCAATTTTATTGAAAATGATATACAGAAATATCTAATTGACATAAGTATTCACACCCCTGAGTCAATACTATTAGAATCACCTTTGGCAGCGATTATCTTTCTAGGTAATTGTCTCTAAGAGCTTTTCACACCTGGGTTTTACAATATTTACACATTACTCTTTTCTAAAGTCTTCAAGCGGCAGCGTAGCCTAGTGGTTAGAGTGGAGGGGCGGCAGGTAGCCTAGTGGTTAGAGTGGAGGGGCGGCAGGTAGCCTAGTGGTTGGAGGGGCGGCAGGTAGCTAGTGGTTAGAGTGGAGGGGGCGGCAGGTAGCCTAGTGGTTAGAGTGGGGGGCGGCAGTGCCTAGTGTTAGAGTGGAGGGGCCGCAGGTAGCCTAGTGGTTAGAGTGGAGGGGCGGCAGGTAGCCTAGTGGTTAGAGTGGAGGGGCGGCGTAGCTAGTGGTTAGAGTGGAGGGCAGGTAGCCTAGTGGTTAGAGTGGAGGGGCGGCAGGTAGCCTAGTGGTTAGAGTGGAAGGGGCGGGCAGGTAGCCTAGTGGTTAGAGTGGAGGGGCGGCAGGTAAGCCTAGTGGTTAGAGTGGAGGGGCGGCAGGTAGCCTAGTGTTAGAGTGGAGGGGCGGCAGGTAGCCTAGTGGTTAGAGTGGAGGGGCGGCAAGCGTAGCCTAGTGGTTAGAGTGGAGGGGTGCAGCGTAGCCTAGTGGTTAGAGTGGAGGGGCGGCAGGTAGCCTAGTGGTTAGAGTGGAGGGGCGGCAGGTAGACTAGTGTTAGAGCGTTGGACTAGTAACCGAAAGTTGCAAGATCGAATCCCCGAGCTGACAAGGTACAACTCTGTCGTTCTGCCCCTGAACAAGGCAGTTAACCCACTGTTCCCTGGTAGGCCGTCATTGAAATAAGAATTTGTTCTTAACTGACTTGCCTAGTTAATAAAGGTACAATAAAGCTCTGTCAGTTGGTTGTTGATCATTGCCAGATGTTTTCAAGCCGATTTAAGTCAAAACTAACTAGGAACTCAGGAACTATATGACACAGGAGGCAGATAGTTTATTCTCAGAATATTTATTATAACATGGGTCAGGTAAAGGGCAGGTGAGGGCAGGCCAGACAGAGGTTCGTAATCCAAGGCAGAGTCAATCAGGGACAGAACGGCAGGCGGGCTCAGGGTCAGGACAGGCAGAAAGGTCAAAACCGGGAAGACTATAAAACAAGAACTTGAGAACTGGTAACACACTGGTAACACACTGGTAAGACCTGACAAAACAAGACAAACTGGTAACAAACAAACAGAAAACGCAGGTATAAATACACAGGGGAATATAGGAGACACCTGGTGGAGACAAGAACAAGACAGGTGAAACAGGGTGAGACACAAGAACTAGACATGTGAAACAGGGTGGGACAGCTGGTGGGGGTGGAGACAAGAACAAGACAGGTGAAACAGATCAGGGTGAGACAGGAACTTTCATGTCGTCTTGGCAACTCCATTGACACACCCATAGAATGATGCAGCCACCACTATGCTTGAAAATATGGAATGTGGTACTCAGTAATGTGTTGTATTGGATTTGCCCCAAACATAAATCAAATCATAAGAAATTGTATTGGTCACATACACATGGTTAGCAGATGTTAATGTGAGTGTAGCGAAATGCTTGTGATTCTAGTTCCGACAGTGCAATAATAACTAACAAGTAATCTAACAATTCCCCAACAACTACCTAATACACATAATACACACAAATCTAAAGGGGTGAATGAGAATATATACATCTAAATATATGGATGAACGATGGCCGAACAGCATAGGCAAGGTGCAGTAGATGGTATAAAATAAAGTATATACATGTGATATGAGTAATGTAGGGTATGTAAACATTATTTAAAGTGGCATAGTTTAGAGTGGCTAGTGATCCATTTATTAAAGTGGCCAGTGATTGGGTCTCAGTGTAGGCAGCAGCCTCTCTGRGTTAGTGGTGGCTGTTTAGCAGTCTGATGGCCTTGAGATAGAAGCTGTTCTTCAGTCTCTCTGTCTCAGCTTTTGTATTCAGGGCATAAAGTTAATTTCTTTGTAATTTTTTTTTGCAGTTTTGTGCCCTGTTGCAAACAGGAAGTACATTTTGGTATATTCAATATGTAACAATAGGTGCCCTTCTTTGTGAGGCATTGGAAAACCTCTCTGGTCTTTGTGGTTGTGTCTGTGTTTGAAATCTACTGCTGGACTGAGGGACCTCACAGATAATTGTATGTGTGGGGTACAGAGATGAGGAAGTCAGTTAAAAAATAATTTAAAAAACTATTATTGCACACAGAGTGAGTCCGTGCAACTTATGTGACTTGTTAAAGCATTTCATAGGATTGTTTTACGCTTTATCCTGTGAAACTGGAGGATCATCCACTTACAAGGCCTCGAGCTTTATTTATTGTCAACATGATTGTCACTTTTACACAACGAAGTGGAAATACTTGTGCAATATGTTAATATTTTACATACAATGCATATTAATGAACAGCGCAAACAGACTCTAACCAGAGTAGAAAGAGGAGTGGGAGGCCCCGGTGCACAACTGAGCAAGAGGACAAGTACATTAGAGTGTCTAGTTTGAGAAACAGAYGCCTCACAAGTCCTCAACTGGCAGCTTCATTAAATAGTACCCGCAAAACACCAGTCTCAACGTCAACAGTGAAGAGGCGACTCTGGGATGCTGGCCTTCTAGGAATAGTTCCTCTGTCCAGTGTCTGTGTTCTTTTGCCCATCTTAATCTTTTATTTTTATTTGCCAGTCTGAGATATGTTACTGCGTGCGAAAGTATTCAGCCCCTTTGGTATGTTTCCTGTCTTTTAGCTTGATGGCCAAAAAGCTCAATTTTAGTCTCATCTGATCAGAGTACCTTCTTCCAAATGTTGGGGGAGTCTCCCACATGCCTTTTTGCGAACACCAAATGTGTTTGCTTATTTTTTCTTTAAGCAATGGCTTTTTTCTGCCCACTCTTCCATAAAGCCCAGCTCTGTGGAGTGTACGGCTTAAAGTGGTCGTATGGACAGATACTCCAATCTCCGCTGTGGAGCTTTGCAGCTCCTTCAGGGTTATCTTTGGTCTCTTTGTTGCCTCTCTGATTAATGCCCTCCTTGCCTGGTCTGTGAGTTTTGGTGGGCGGCCCTCTCTTGGCAGGTTTGTGTGGTCCCATATTCTTTCCATTTTTTAATAATGGATTTAAGGGTGCTCCGTGGGATGTTCAAAGTTTCTGATATTTCTTTATAACCCAACCCAGATCTGTACTTCTCCACAACTTTGTCCCTGACCTGTTTGGAGAGCTCCTTGGTCTTCATGGTGCCGCTTGCTTGGTGGTGTCCCTTGCTTAGTGGTGTTATAGACTCTGGGGCCTTGCAGAACAGGTGTATACAGTTGAAGTCGAACAGATTACTGCCACCTTAGCCAAATACATTTAAACTCAGTTATTCACAATTCCTTACATTCAATCCTAGTAAAAATTCCCTGTCTCAGGTCAGTTAGGATCACCACTTTATTTTAAGAATGTGAAATGTCAGAATAGTAGTAAAGAGTGATTTTTTTTCAGCTTTTATTTCTTTCATCACATTCCCAATAGGTCAGAAGTTTATAGACACTCAATTAGTATTTGGTAGCATTGCCTTTAATTGTTTAAACTTAGGTCAAACGTTTCGGGTAGCCTTCCACAAGCTTCCCACAATAAGTTGGTGAATGTTGGCCCATTCCTCCTGACAGAGCTCGTGTAACTGGTCAGGTTTTGTAGGCCTCCTTGCTCGCACACACGTTTTCAGTTCTGCCACAAATGTTCTATGGGATTGAGGTCAGGGCTTTGTGATGGCCACTCCAATACCTTGACTTTGTTGTCCTTAAGCCATTTTGCCACAACCTTGGAGAGTATGTTCATTGTCCATTTGGAAGACTCATTTGCGACCAAGCTTTAACTTCCTGACTGATGTCTTGAGTTGTTGCTTCAATATATCCACATAATTTCCCTTCCTCATGATGCCATCTATTTTGTGGAAGTGCACCAGTCCCTCCTGCAGCAAAAGCACCCCACCAACATGATGCTGCACCCCCGTGTTTCACGGTTGGGATGGTGTTCTTCAGCTTGCAAGCCTTCCTCTTTTTCCCAAACATAACAATGGTCATTATGGCCCAAACAGTTTTATTTTTGTTTCATCAGACCAGAGGACATTTCTCCAAAAAGTACGATGTTTGTCCCCATGGGCTGTTGCGAATTCGTAGTCTGCTTTTTATGACAGTTTTGGAGCAGTGGCTTCTTCCTTGCTGAGTGGCCTTTCAGGTTATGTCGATATAGGACTTGTTTTACTGTGGATATAGAACTTTTGTATCTGTTTCCTCCAGCATCTTTACAAGGTCTTTTGCAGTTGTTCTGGATTGATTACACTTTTCGCAACAATGTATCGTTTCATCTCTAGGAGACAGAACACGGCTCCTTCCTGAGCGGTATGACGGTGAATGGTTCCATGGTGTTTATACTTGGATACTATTGTTTGTACAGATGAACGTGGTACCTTCAGGCATTTGGAAATTGCTCCCAAGGATGAACCAGACTTGTGGTGGTATACCATTTATTTCTGAGGTCTTGGCTGATTTCTTTAGATTTTCCATGATGCAAAGCAAAGAGGCACTGAGTTTGAAAGGTGGCCTTGAAATACATCCACAGGTACACCTCCAAATGACTCAAATGATGTCAGTTAGCCTATCAGAAGCTTCTAAAGCCATGACATAATTTTCCCTTGGGAATTTCAAGCTGGTTTTAAAGGCACAGTCAACTTCGTGTATGTAAACTTCTGACCCACTGGAATTGTGATACAGTGAATTATAAGTGAAATAATCTGTCTGTAAACAATTATTGGGAAAATGACTTGTGTCATTCACAAAGTAGATGTCCTAACCGACTTGCCAAAACTATAGTTTGTTAACAAGAAATGTGTGGAGTGGTTGAAAAACGAGTTTTAATGACTCCAACCTAAGTGTATGTAAACTTCCCACTTCAACTGTATATACTCATTAAGTATGTAGTATACAGTATGTCAGTATGGGTGTTCGAACACAGCTTAGGTGAATCCAGGTGAAAGCTATGATCCCTTATTGATGTCACTTCAATCAGTGTAGATGAAGGGGAGGAGACGTGGTTAAAGAAGGATTTTTAAAGCCTTGAGACAATTGAGACATGGATTGTGTATGTGTGTCATTCAGAGGGCGAATTGGCAAGACAAAATATTGAAGTGCCTTTGAACGGGGTACGATACAGTATTAGGTGCCAGGCGCACCGGTTTGTGCCAAGAACTGTAACGAGTCTGAGTTTCTCACGCTCGACAGTTTCCCGTGTGTATCAAGAATGGTCCACCACCCAATGAACATSCTGCCAACTTGACACAACTGTGGGAAGCATTGGAGTCAACACGGGTCAGCATCTTGTAGAGTCCATGCCCGATGAATTGAGGCTGTTCTGAGGGTAAAAGGGGGGTAAAACACAATATCAGGACGCTGTTCCTAATGTTTTGTACACTCAGCGTATGTGTATATGTGTGTATGACTGTGCACAGCATGCACTTACACACACACACACACACATAACTCTCTCACACACACACAAATAGTTCCTCAGGGCCCTAGCGATCACGAGCCACCAAAAGCAAGGTTTCCTTCTGGCTGTTTAAAGTGGGAGCTCTGTGGGACACGTTGGCTGTTTAAAGTGGGAGCTCTGTGAGACACGTTGGCTGTTTAGAGTGGGAGCTCTGTGGGACACGCTGGCTGTTTAAAGTGGGAACCCTGTGGGACACGCTGGCTGTTTAAAGTGGGAGCTCTGTGGGACACGCTATTGCAGGACGTTACCACCAAATAATAATGTGTAGTTCATGACGACACTCTACAGAGTCACCCTGAATTAATCAATGTGTTAGTCATGACGACAAATTTAGTCCACCTGAAACCGCCTCGGCTCAATTTTTGGTATACACAGAGCCGCAATATTTTATTGAATTGGTAAAGACAGGCCTAACATAGCTGAGGAGACAGAGAGGGGAGAGGAGAACAGAGAGGGAAGAGGAACAGGAGACAGAGAGAGGAGAGGAGACAGAAAGGAGTCAGAGAGGAGAGAAAGGAGGACATGATTGCGAGAGCAGAAGAAAGATACAGAGAGGAAAAAGGAGACAGAGGGGAGGAAGAGGACAGGAGAGGAGAAGAAAAGGAGACAAGAGAGAAGGAGAACAGATGAGAAGGAGCTAAGGAGGACAGTAGGAGTCGTCAGAGAGGAAGAACACAGAAAGGAGTTCAGAGAGGAAGAGAAAAGGAGACCAGAAGAGAGAAGAAAGGAGACAAGAAGAGAGAGAAAGAGCAGGACAGATCGAGCAGGAGAGAAGGAGACCAGAGAGTACGTAGATGCATATAAGGCGGACGTTAGATCTACACCCGCTCTGCGAGCGTGAGCGAGGACGAACGCCATTCACCGAGATAAGCAGTATGATTATCGCGTGTCAGACATCCAGCAGTTAAGGATCGGCAGAGTACAGACGGTGTTCAGACATGCCACAGGTCGGACGGTGAAAACGTGTTCCGAGAACTACGTCGAGCTACGATCACATAGCTCAGACCGTGTATCAATCGGTTACTTTGCTATGTTGATAAGTCACCAATTTGTAACTCGACCACGTTACGACGGCCGACTCACCTAAATATTGTTATCTAGGACTCGCGTGAAGGCTGAACAGACCCACCCAGCTAACTATGTCGCCACGCGCTAGTGGTTGTCAATCTGGTTCCCACCAGCCTTCTATCTGCAACTCACCTTACTGAGACAACACACCACACACACACAACACACACCTCAATTAACAGAGGCTGCGTTACATGTACTGTACGCTATGAGAACGGTACGGGAGAGAGATTAAACAAAACTAGAGATAGGCGGCGTCTCGGGGTGGGATGTGTTTGGGTGTTCAATGGAATCACAGGCATGGTTAATCACTTCCAGAGAGCTCAGAGGGAAAGGAGAGAGAGGGGGGAAGATGGAGAGAATAAAAGAAGAGGGCAGAGAGAGAGAGAGAGAGATGAGAGAGAGAGAGAAAGAGAGAGAGAGGAGAGAGAGAGAGAGAGAGAAGAGAGAGAGAGAGAGAGAGAGAGAGAGAGAGAGAGGAGAGAGAGAGAGAGAGAGAGATGAGAGAGAGAGAGAAGAGAAGAGAGAGAGAGAGAGAGAAGAGAGAGAGAAGAAGACGAGAGAGAGAGAGAGAGAGAGGAGAGAGAGAGAGAGAGAGAGAGAGAGAGAGAGAGAGACTGGTTATAATCTTCAGATCACAGGCCATCTTCAGTGAGTGGATAAGAGCGCCCAACGTGTCTCACAAGAAGCTCCCACTCTAAAACAGCCAGCGTGTCCCAAGGGCTCCCACTTTAATACAGCAACATGTCCCACAGAGCTCCCACTTTAAACAGCCACCGTGTCCCACAAGGGATCCCACTTTAAACAGCCAACGTGTCCCATAAAGAGCTCCCCACTTTAAACAGCCAACACGTGTCTCACATGAGCTCCCACTTAAACAGCCAGCGTGTCCTCACAGGGCTCCACTTTAACAGCCAACGTGTCTCACAGGTGCTTCCACTTTAAACGCAACGTGTCCTCACAGAGCTCCGCACTTTAAACAGCCATCGTGTCCCACCAGAGGCTCCCCACTTTAAACAGCCCAG
>NW_019944448.1:38043-56403 GCF_002910315.2 Salvelinus sp. IW2-2015 | reverse complement strand
CCTTGTTGCACCTCATGTCCTACTTCACAACCTCATAACAATCCCCATGTTAAACACTAAAACCCTCATGTTACCACTAAAACCTCAGCACTAAACCCCGTTACTATTATGTTACAAACACTAAAACCCTCATGTACCAACACTAATAAACCTCATTCCCCTAACTCTGTTACACACCTAAAACCCTCATGTTACACACTAAACCCTCATGTTAACACACTAAACCCTCATTACAATACGCTCATTTACACACTAATGCACCTCATGTTCATGGATAAGATGGGATTCATTGGGGACACTTTATTTATTTAAATTTTAGAACCCAATCACCATAAGTGTGACAGAGTGACAGCATCGAATTCGAAAAAAGGTCACACACAGTCCTTTTAATTGGTTTTTAATGATAAAGAAGACTAAAACTCAGAGTCTTTGCCTTGTCTTTGTGTTTTGAGGGCAAAGTAGTGAGCCGATATTATTAGCTTCAGAAAGAGCTAGATTGTATATTTTTTTTAGGGATTTGGATTAAAATTTAATTGACTGAAGAGTATCTTATAACTCAGTTTAAGATGGTCCCCAACTCAATGTGAAGTTTATCTTTGACTCAATTTTAATGACACTAGCAATTTAATTAGCGGATACTTGCAATAATGGGTTTTTAGAAAATTATATTCTTACAATGTTCTTTTTTTTTTTTTTTTTACACACCACTAAAGACAGATAAAGAAGACAAAAGACAGTGTGATATTTGTGTTGAATAAATGTACTTTAGTTTTGTGAGTTCTTTTTTTTTGCTGTTTTGGTTTTTGCTTCTGTCTAAGTCTCTGATTTGGGTTGACTGACATCGTCTGGACTGACTGTCTGATTGACTTGGTCTGTTTGACTGTCTGATTGGACTGACTGTTTGACTGTCGATTGACTGTCTGACTGAATGTCTGACTGTTTTACCTGTCTGATTGACTGACTGTGCTGACTGACTGTCTGACTGTCCTGATTTGGACTGTCTGAACTGTCTGATTGACTTGTCTGACTGGTCTGATTGAACTGTCTGACTGTCTGATTGCTGTCTGAATTGACTGTCTGGACTGTTTACCTGTTCTGTTTGACTGTCTGAATTGACTGTCTGACTTTTTAGTGGTCTGCCTGTTTTACCTGCTGATTTGACTGTCGTCCTGTTCTAAATGGTGGAGCTGAAGCGTGGTACAGACACACAGACAGGAAGATTATAGGAAACGGGATATCAGACATTGGGTCTGTATATAACTAACCAGGAGGGTCTATATCAGAATCAGACTACTAGGATGTAGTCTCTAGCTTGTCTTGGATGTAGTCTCTAGCTCTTGTAGTCTAGGATGTAGTCTCTAGCTGTAGTCTAGGATGTAGTCTCTAGCTCGTGTAGTCTAGGATGTAGTCTCTTAGCTTGTAGTCTTAGGCATGTGTTTAGTGTGTAACATGAGGGTTTAGTGTGTAACATGAGGGTTTAGTGTGTAATATGAGGGTTTAGTGTGTAACATGAGGGTTTAGTGTGTAAAAGGGAGTGTTACACTTCATTTCATTTGACTCAAGTATACATCGTTCTTTTTTTTCTCTCCCAGTTTATTAAGTACAGATCTACGGTATGTCCATTGAAGCTATAACAGGATGGTCAATAATATTAGTGATAGATAGAAATATCGCCATATCATCTGAAATAGATAGAAAATTATACTTCCCCCCCCCACCCTTCTCCAGCGTCAAAAAGATCCAGCCAAGACCATTCTATGTCTTCAGATGTCGGCCCTCTGATTCACTTCGGCCCTTTCAACCGCCGATATAACGGAACAACTTCTAGACATTCCCTTGAGATGCTATCAGGCCCTGGATATGAAGTGTTCTGGGTGTCTGGCTCCTTTTTGGACTTTGGGTAGAAAGCCTTACTTCATCACACACTTGATTACAGATCAATAGTTATAGTCGGTCTGTTCTAATCAAGGAGTTGATTACCGGGATCATAGGACGACAGAAGACCAGAGTTGTCTTTCATGATTTTCTCTTTATCATTGATAAAGCCCATTACTTTAAGAGTAGTGGGGGACTGGTATGAGTTTCTGCAGCCCAATCTATCTGCTCYAGTCTCTGTTGAAGTGTTCTGAAGTGTGTTATCTTTGTACGAGGCCTCTGAAGGCCCTTTGATTAAGGACGTTAGCTAGTGATCAGAAAGTAACCGGTTCGTATGGAAAGTTAGAACATAATACGGTTTATGATTGTCTCTCGAGTCACGATATGGAGACACTTTCTCTGTGGAGGCCACTTCTATACATTCACTATCATTCACTGTCTCTATCTGCTCAAAACCAAGTCTCTTTCAGCTCAAAACTGAGTCTCTATCTGCTCAAAACCGAGTCTCTATCTGCTCAAAACGAAGTCTCTTTCAGCTCAAAACCCTGAGTCTCTATCTTGCTCAAAACTGAGTCTCTATCTGCTCAAAACGCGAGTCTCTATCTGCTCAAAACCGAGTCTCTATCTGCTCAAAACCGAGTCTCTATCTGCTCAAACCGAGTCTCTATCTGCTCAAAACCGAGTCTCTTTCAGCTCAAACCCCGAGTCTCTATCTGCTCAAAACCGAGTCTCTATCTGCTCAAAACCAAGTCTCTATCTGCTCAAAACCGAGTCTCTATCAGCTCAAACCTAGTCTCTATCTGCTCAAAAACCGAGTCTCTATCTGCTCAAAACCGAGTCTCTATCTGCTCAAAACTGAGTCTCTATCTGCTCAAAAACCGAGTCTCTATCTGCTCAAAACCGAGTCTCTATCTGCTCAAAACCGAGTCTCTATCTGCTCAAAACCGAGTCTCTATCTGCTCAAAACCGAGTCTCTATCTGCTCAAAACCGAGTCTCTATCTGCTCAAAACTAGTCTCTATCTGCTAAAACTGAGTCTCTATCGCTCAAAACCGAGTCTCTTTCAGCTCAAAACCGAGTCTCTTTCAACTCAAAACCGAGTCTCTATAGCTCAAACCGAGTCTCTATCTGCTCAAAACCGAGTCCTCTATCTGCTCAAAACCGAGTCTCTATCTGCTCAAAACCGAGTCTCTATCTGCTCAAACAGAGTCTCTATCTGCCAAAACCGAGTCTCTATCTGCTCAAAACCGAGTCTCTATCTGCTCAAAACCGAGTCTCTATCTGCTCAAAACCGAGTCTCTTTCAGCTCAAAACCGAGTCTCTATCTGCTCAAAACCGAGTCTCTATCTGCTCAAAACCGAGTCTCTTATCTGCTCAAAACCGAGTCTCTATCTGCTCAAAACCGAGTCTCTTTCAGCTCAAAACCGAGTCTCTTTCAGCTCAAAACCGAGTCTCTATCTGCTCAAAACCGAGTCTCTATCTGCCAAAACGAGTCTCTATCTGCTCAAAACTGAGTCTCTATCTGCTCAAAACCGAGTCTCTATTGCTCAAAACCGAGTCTCTATCTGCTCAAAACCGAGTCTCTATCTGCTCAAAAACCGAGTCTCTATCTGCTCAAAACTGAGTCTCTATCTGCTCAAAAACCGAGTCTCTATCTGCTCAAAACCGAGTCTCTATCTGCTCAAAAACCGAGTCTCTATCTGCTCAAAACCGAGTCCTCTATCAGCTCAAACCGAGTCTCTATCTCTCAAAACCGAGTCTCTATCTGCTCAAAACCGAGTCTCTATCTGCTCAAAACCGAGTCTCTATCTGCTAAACCGAGTCTCTTTCAGCTCAAACCGAGTCTCTATCTGCTCAAACCGAGTCTCTATCTGCTCAAAACCGAGTCTCTATCTGCTCAAAACCGAGTCTCTATCTGCTCAAAACCGAGTCTCTTTCAGCTCAAAACCGAGTCTCTATCTGCTCAAAACCGAGTCTCTATCTGCTCAAAACCGAGTTCTCTATCTGCTCAAAACCGAGTCTCTATCTTGCTCAAACGAGTCTCTATCTGCTCAAAACTGAGTCTCTATCTGCTCAAAACCAAGTCTCTATCTGCTCAAAACCGAGTCTCTTTCAGCTCAAAACCGAGTCTCTATCTGCTCAAACCGAGTCTCATATCTGCTCAAAACGAGTCTCTATCTGCTCAAAACTGAGTCTCTATCTGCTCAAAACCGAGACTCTTTCAGCTCAAAACCAAGTCTCTTTCAGCTCAAACCGAGTCTCTTTCAGCTCAAAACCGAGTCTCTATCAGCTCAAAACCGAGTCTCTATCTGCTCAACACCCAGTCTCTATCTGCTCAAACAAGTCTCTTTCAGCTCAAAACCGAGTCTCTTTCAGCTCAAAACCAAGTCTCTATCTGCTCAAAACCCAGTCTTATCTGCTCAAAACCAAGTCTCTTTCAGCTCAAAACCAAGTCTCTTTCAGCTCAAAACGAGTCTCTTTCAGCTCAAAACCAAGTCTCTATCAGCTCAAAACCGAGTCTCTATCTGCTCAAAACCCAGTCTCTATCTGCTCAAAACCCAGTCTCTTTCAGTCAAAACCGAGTCTCTTTCAGCTCATACCAAGTCTCTATCTGCTCAAAACCATGTACTGTAACACGTGTAGCAATAAGACCAGACAGTCAGACCTGTGGATGAACCAGTCTAACCCCACCTCCTCTCCTCCTCTACCCCAGGGCGGTGTGCCAGCTGTGGGGATAATGTGGTGGGTGAGGGTACCGGCTGTACCGCCATGGACCAGGTCTTCCACGTGGACTGCTTCATCTGCATGACCTGCAGTGGCAGGCTGCGGCGTAAACCCTTCTACGCCGTGGAGAAGAAGGCCTACTGCGAGCCCTGCTACATCGTGAGTCTCAGCCCATCTGTACACAACCACACACCACACACAACACACACACACACACACACACACAACACACACACACACACACACACACACACCACACACACACACACACACACAGACACAGACACAGACACTGCACACACAGACACACAGTGTGTAAATGTTCTCCTGAGCCCTGCTACATTGTGAGTCTCGACCCATCCACCAATTTATTTCATCCCTTTACTTGTTGTACCCTGCACCTGTAAGTAACGTGGTGCTGTTTCACGTCACACATCCAGAATGCTCTCTGTCTTTCTGCCATCCAGAAGAACCAAACAGAAATAGTTGCTGTCATGACTCCTCTGAGTTAGAACAGAGAGTTGTCATGACTCCTCCTGAACACCACCACCTCCTCTGAGTTAGAACAGAGAGTTGTCATGACTCCTCCTGAACATCACCACCTCCTCTGAGTTAGAACATAGAGTTGTCATGACTCCTCGAACACCACCACCTCCTCTGAGTTAGAACAGAGAGTTGGCATGACTCCTCCTGAACATCAACACCTAGAACAGAGAGAGTTCTGCACGTGCTCTGAGAATGGAATACCTTCCCGGCCCTGCAACTGTTGACCAAGATTATAAGCCTTACTCATGTCGGCCTCGGAGAGCGAGATCACCCAGTCCTCTGGGTCAGCGGGGCCCTCGTGCACAGCTTGGTGTTGTTTTTTGTCAAAGTGTGCATAAAATTCATTGAGTTTGTCTGGTAGAGAGGTAACGTTAGGTAGATCACAGCGGGGTCTTCCTTTGTAATCCGTAATGGACTGTAGCCCTTGCCACATGTGATGCCACCTTGTATATATCAAAAATATATAAGTATAAACAACAATGCAATATTACAAACACAAATAAACAGAAACAACACAGCCTCCATACTCATACACCATAACCTCAATAACACCATACCTCATACACCATACACCATACCTCATACACCATACCTCATACACCATACCTCATACACCATACTCATACACCATACCACATACCTCATACACCATAACCTCATACACCATACACCATACCTCATACACCATACCTCATACACCATACCTCATACACCATACATCATACACCATACCTCATACACCATACATCATGCACCATAACTCATACACCGTACCGCATACACCATACCTCATACACCATACCTCATACATCATACACCATACCTCATACACCATACATCATACACCATACCTCATACACCATACACCATAACCTCATACACCATACATCATACACCATACCTCATACACCCTACATATACTCATACACCATACATCATACCTCATACACTATACCTCATACACCATACATCATACACCATACCTCATACACCATACATCATACACCATAACTCATACACCATACCTCATACAAAATACAGCATACATCATACTTCATACACTACCTCATATACCATACTTCATACACCATACCTCATACAAAATACAGCATACATCATACTTCATACACTACCATATCACCATACTTCATACACCATACATTATACCTCATACACTATACCTCATAACTCATACACCATACATCCCATACCTCATACCCATAACTCATACACCATACATCATACACCATAACTCATACACCATACCTCATACAAAATACAGCATACATCAATCTTCATACACTACCTCATACACCAATCATTCATACACATACCTCATACAAATCACATACATCATACTTCTACCTACCTATACACCTTTTCCATACATTATACCTCATATATCATACACCATACATCATGCCATACCTCATACACCATGCTCATACACCATGCCTCAAACACTACACATACATCATACACCATTACCTCATACACCATACCTCATACACCATACCTCATACCATACATCATACACCATACCTTCATACACCATACATCATACACCATACCTCATACACCATACCTCATACACCATACTCATACATACAGTACACCATGCCTCATACACCTACCTCATACATCATATCATACACCATACCTCATACAGTACACCATGCCTCATACACCATACATCATACACCATACCTCATACACCATACATCATACAGTACACCATGCCTCATACACCAATACATCATACACCATGCCTCATACATCCATACCTCTATACTAACACCAGCCACCATGCGCTCGTGTCCTCAGCAGTAGCCTCGAGGTTGGCTACAATAGACCTGTCCTTTAGTTGAGCACCAATCTCGTGTTAATCCATTGCTTTTGATAGGGGAAGTAGCAAACCTTCGCCGTGGGGAACACGTCGCTGATGAATGTCTGCGCCGAGAGACGAGCTGGTTTGCTCCGTCGATGTTATCGGGCAGAGTGGAACTATATTACAGTCAGCGCTAGCATAGCAGTCCTGCAGCATAGCAGCATACCTCCTGCACATAGCCTCCTGCAGCATAGCCTCCTGCCTCAGCATAGCATCCTGCAGCATAAGCCTGCCTGCAGCATAGCCTCCTGCAGCATAGCCTCCTGCAGCATAGCATCCTGCAGCATAGCCTCCTGCAGCATAGCCTCCTGCAGCATAGCCTCCTGCAGCATAGCCTCCTGCAGCATAGCCTCCGCTTCTTTGGACCACATTTCTCTACGGAGCGAGTCACGGGTACTTCCTGGTTTGAGCTTCTGTTTGTAAACAGGAAGCAGGAGTATAGAGTCGTGATCTGATTTGCCGAATGGAGGACGAGGGAGGGCTTTGTACGCTTGCTTGTGGGTACGGTAACAGTGGTCTAGGACTCTATCGCCCCCTAGTGGTGAAGGAGATGTGTTGATGGAAGTTGGGCATCGCGTGTCTCAGTGACGCGGAATTAAAATCACCGGCAAACAAGGAAAGCACCCTTCGTTTTTACTAAACTGTACGTTCTATATAGCATGTGGTATGATTAGTACACTGTATGCAGTTTAAGTAAGTAGTAGACAAGACAGATTTGTGACACGCCTGTGTCTTTTTAAGGATTAGACATGCATCCTACTCCCTTATTAAAGCCCTGGTCCAAAGTAGTGCACTATATAGGGAAGAGCACTATGGGCCCTGGTCCAAAGTAGTGCACTAAATAGGGAAGAGCACTATGGGCCCTGGTCCAAAGTAGTGCACTATATAGGGAAGAACACTATGGGCCCTGGTTGAAAGTAGTGCACTATATAGGGAAGAACACAATGGGCCCTGGTCCAAAGTAGTGCACTGTATAGGGAAGAGCACTATGGGCCCTGGTCCAAAGTAGTGCACTATATAGAGAAGAGCACTATGGGCCCTGGTCCAAAGTAGTGCACTATATAGGATACCATTTGGGACGTTAGCCTGTGTGTCTCCATGCAGACAGCTCAGTATTCTGATCCATAGCACTTTATCTGGAGGTACATCTGATAGGGAGATGAGACACAGTTGAAACAAACTGCAGATGTTAACCGAGTATTCAAATCACATTAGAATGTTAGATTGGATTACTTCCCTTTGTAGATTGGATAACAAATAATATTCCCTCTTCGACTCCTAACACCCCCCACCCCTGTTTCTGAGTCTCTTCATTCCCTTTTGTTTTCTCCAAAAATGTTGTGAACATAAGGACAGTTCTAGTAAGATGTGAACAGAGGGACAGTTCTAGTAAGATGTGAACAGAGGGACAGTTCCAGTAAGATGTGAACAGAGGGACAGTTCCAGTAAGATGTGCCTGTCCCTCTGTTCACATCTTACTGGAACTGTCCCTCTGTTCACATCTTACTGGAACTGTCCTCTCCTCTTACTGTGTCACATCTTACTGGAACTGTCCCTCTGTTCACAACATCTTACTGGAACTGTCCCTCTGTTCACATCTTACTGTACTCTGTTCACATCTTACTGGACCTGTCCCTCTGTTCACATCTTACTGGACTGTCCCTCTGTTCACATCTTACTAGAACTGTCCCTCTGTTCACATCTTACTGGACCTGTCCCTCTTGTTCACATCTTACTAGAACTGTCCCTCTGTCACATCTTACTGGAACTGTCCTCTGTGTTCACATCTTTACTGGACCTGTCCCTCTGTTCACATCTTACTAGAAACTGCCCCTCTGTTCACATCTTACTGGACCTGTCCCTCTGTTCACATCTTACTGGAACTGTCCCTCTGTTCACATCTTACTGGAACTGTGTTCACATCTTACTGGAACTGTCCCCTCGTTCACATCAAACTGGACCTGTCCCTCTGTTCACATCTTACTGGAACTGTCCCTCTGTTCACATCTTACTGGAACTGTCCCTCTGTTCACATCTTACTGGAACTGTCCCTCTGTTCACATCTTACTGGAACTGTCCCTCTGTTCACAATCTTACTGGAACTGTCCCTCTGTTCACATCTTACTGGAACTGTCACTCTGTTCACATCTTACTGGACCTGTGTTCACATCTTACTGGAACTGTCCCTCTGTTCACATCTTACTGGAACTGTCCCTCTGTTCACATCTTACTGTCCCTCTGTTCACATCTTACTGGACCTGTCCCTCTGTTCACATCTTACTGGAATGTCCCTCTGTTCACATCTTACTGGACCTGTCCCTCTGTTCACATCTTACTGGAACTGTCCCTCTGTTCACATCTTACTAGAACTGTCCCTCTGTTCACATCTTACTGGAACTGTCCCTTGTTCACATCTTACTGGAGCTGTCCCTCTGTTCACATCTTACTGGACCTGTCCCTCTGTTCACATCTTAACTGGAGCTGTCTCTCTGTTCACATCTTACTGGACCTGTCCCTCTGTTCACATCATACTGGAACTGTCCCTCTGTTCACATCCTACTGGAACTGTCCCTCTGTTCACATCTTACTGGAACTTGTCCTCGTTCACATCTTACTGGAACTGTCCCTCTGTTTACATCTTACTGGACCTGTCCCTCTGTTCACATCTTACTGGACCTGTCCCCTCTGTTCACATCTTACTGGAACTGTCCCTCTGTTCACATCTTACTGGAACTGTCCCTCTGTTCACATCTTACTGTCCCTTGTTCACATCTTACTGGACTGTCCCTCTGTTCACATCTTACTGGAACTGTCCCTCTGTTCACATCTTACTGGAACTGTCCCTCTGTTCACATCTTACTGGAACTGTCCCTCTGTTCACATCTTACTGGACCTGTCCCTCTGTTCACATCTTACTGGAACTGTCCCTCTGTTCACATCTTACTGGAACCTGTCCCTCTGTTCACATCTTACTGGACCTGTCCCTCTGTTTCACATCTTACTGGAACTGTCCCTCTGTTCACATCTTACTGGAACTGTCCTCTGTTTTACATCTTACTGGAACTGTCCCTCTGTTCACATCTTACTGGAACTGTCCTCTGTTCATCATCTTACTGTCCCTCTGTTCACATCTTACTGGGACCTGTCCCTCTGTTCACATCTTACTGGAACTGTCCCTCTGTTCACATCTTACTGGAACTGTCCCTCTGTTCACATCTTACTGGAACTGTCCCTCTGTTCACATCTTACTGGAACTGTCCCTCTGTTCACATCTTACTTGGACCTGTCCCTCTGTTCACATCTACTGGACCTGTCCCTCTGTTCACACTTACTGGAATGTCCCTCTGTTCACCATCTTACTGTCCCTCTGTTCACATCTTACTGTCCCTCCTGTTCACATCTTACTGGACCTGTCCTCTGTTCACATCTTACTGGAACTGTCCCTCTGTTCACATCTTACTGGAACTGTCCCTCTGTTCACATCTTACTAGGAACTGTCCCTCTGTTCACATCTTACTGGAACTGTCCCTCTGTTCACATCTTACTGGACCTGTCCCTCTGTTCACATCTTACTGGAACTGTCCCTCTGTTCACATCTTACTGGAACTGTCCCTCTGTTCACATTTACTGGAACTGTCCCTCTGTTCACATCTTACTGGACCTGTCCCTCTGTTCACATCTTACTGGAACTGTCCCTCTGTTCACATCTTACTGGAAACTGTTCCCTCTGTTCACATCTTAACTGTCCCTCTGTTCACATCTTACTGGAACTGTCCCTCTGTTCACATCTTACTGGAACTGTCCCTCTGTTCACATCTTACTGGAACTGTCCCTCTGTTACATTTACTGACTGTCTCTTTCACATCTTACTGGAACTGTCCCTCTGTTCACATCTTACTGGAACTGTCCTCTGTTCACATCTTACTGGACTGTCCCTCTGTTCACATCTTACTGGAACTGTCCCTCTGTTCACATCTTACTGGAACTGTCCCTCTGTTCACATCTTACTGGCCTGTCCTCTGTTCACATCTTACTGAACTGTCCTCTGTTCACATCTTACTGGAACTGTCCCTCTGTTCAATCTTACTGGAACTGTCCCTCTGTTCAATCTTACTGGACATGTCCCTCTGTTCACATCTTACTGGAACTGTCCCTCTGTTCACATCTTACTGGAACTGTCCCTCTGTTCACATCTTACTGGAACTGTCCCTCTGTTCACATCTTACTGGAACTGTCCCTCTGTTCACATCTTACTGGACTGTCCCTCTGTTCACATCTTACTGTCCCTCTGTTCACATCTTACTGGAACTGTCCCTCTGTTCACATCTTACTGTCCTCTGTTCACATCTTACTGGAACTGTCCCTCTGTTCACATCTTACTGTCCCTCTGTTCACATCTTCTGGAACTGTCCCTCTGTTCACATCTTACTGTCCCTCTGTTCACATTTACTGGAACTGTCCCTCTGTTCACATCTTACTGGATGTCCCTCTGTTCACATCTTACTGGAACTGTCCCTCTGTTCACATCTTACTGTCCCCTGTTCACATCTTACTGGAACTGTCCCTCTGTTCACATCTTACTGTCCCTCTGTTCAATCTTACTGGAACTGTCCCTCTGTTCACATCTTACTGGAACTCCTGTCACATCTTACTGGAACTGTCCCTCTGTTCACATCTTACTGTCCCTCTGTTCACATCTTACTGAACTGTCCCTCTGTTCACATCTTCTGAACTGTCCTTATGTTCACAACATTTTTGGAGAAAACAAAAGGGAATGAAGAGACTCAGAAACAGGGGTGGGGGGTGTTAGGAGTCGAAGAGGGAATATTATTTGTTATCCAATCTACAAAGGGAAGTAATCCAATCTAACATTCTAATGTGATTTGAATACTCGGTTAACATCTGCAGTTTGTTTCAACTGTGTCTCATCTCCCTATCAGATGTACCTCCAGATAAAGTGCTATGGATCAGAATACTGAGCTGTCTGCATGGAGACACACAGGCTAACGTCCCAAATGGTATCCTATATAGTGCACTACTTTGGACCAGGGCCCATAGTGCTCTTCTCTATATAGTGCACTACTTTGGACCAGGGCCCATAGTGCTCTTCCCTATACAGTGCACTACTTTGGACCAGGGCCCATTGTGTTCTTCCCTATATAGTGCACTACTTTCAACCAGGGCCCATAGTGTTCTTCCCTATATAGTGCACTACTTTGGACCAGGGCCCATAGTGCTCTTCCCTATTTAGTGCACTACTTTGGACCAGGGCCCATAGTGCTCTTCCCTATATAGTGCACTACTTTGGACCAGGGCTTTAATAAGGGAGTAGGATGCATGTCTAATCCTTAAAAAGACACAGGCGTGTCACAAATCTGTCTTGTCTACTACTTACTTAAACTGCATACAGTGTACTAATCATACACATGCTATATAGAACGTACAGTTTAGTAAAAAGAAGGGTGCTTTCCTTGTTTGCCGGTGATTTTAATTCCGCGTCACTGAGACACGCGATGCCCAACTTCCATCAACACATCTCCTTCACCACTAGGGGGCGATAGAGTCCTAGACCACTGTTACCACCCACAAGCAAGCGTACAAAGCCCTCCCTCGTCCTCCATTCGGCAAATCAGATACGACTCTATACTCCTGCTTCCTGTTTACAAACAGAAGCTCAAACCAGGAAGTACCCGTGACTCGCTCCGTAGAGAAATGTGGTCCAAAGAAAGCGGAGGCTATGCTGCAGGAGGCTATGCTGCAGGAGGCTATGCTGCAGGAGGCTATGCTGCAGGAGGCTATGCTGCAGGATGCTATGCTGCAGGAGGCTATGCTGCAGGAGGCTATGCTGCGGATGCTATGCTGCAGGAGGCTATGCTGCAGGATGCTATGCTGCAGGAGCTATGCTGCAGGAAGCTATGCTGCAGGAGGCTATGCTGCAGAGGCTATGCTGCAGGAGCTATGCTGCAGGATGCTATGCTGCAGGAGGCTATGCTGCAGGAGGCTATGCTGCAGGATGCTATGCTAGCGCTGACTGTAATATGTTCCGAGACTCTGCCGATAACATCGACGAGCAAACCAGCTCGTCTCGCGCTTCATCAGACACATTCATCAGCGACGTTGTCCCACGGCGAAGGTTTGCTACTTCCCCTATCAAAAGCAATGGATTAACACGAGATTGGTGCTCAACTAAAGGACAGGTCTATTGTAGCCAACCTCGAGGCTACTGCTGAGGACACGAGCGCATGGTGGCTGTGTTGTAGTATGTATGAGGTATGATGTATGAGGCATGGTGTATGATGTATGGTGTATGAGGCATGGTGTACTGTATGATGTATGGTGTATGAGGTATGGTGTATGATGTATGGTGTATGAGGCATGGTGTACTGTATGAGGTATGGTGTATGAGGTATGATGTATGAGGTATGTGTTATGAGGCATGGTGTACTGTATGAGGTATGGTGTATGAGGTATGGTGTATGAGGTATGGTGTATGAGGTATGGTGTATGATGTATGGTGTATGAGGTATGGTGTATGATGTATGGTGTATGAGGTATGGTGTATGAGGTATGGTGTATGAGGTATGGTGTATGATGTATAGTGTATGGTGTATGAGGCATGGTGTATGAGGCATGGTGTATGAGGTATGGTGCATGATGTATGGTGTATGAGGTATAGTGTATGGAGGTATAATGTATGGTGTATGAAGTATGGTGTATGAGGTAGTGTATGAAGTATGATGTATGTGTATTTTGTATGAGGTATGGTGTATGAAGTATGGTGTATGAGGTAGTGTATGAAGTATGATGTATGCTGTATTTTTATGAGGTATGGTGTATGAGTTATGGTGTATGATGTATGGTGTATGAGTTTATGGTGTATGAGGTATGGTGTATGATGTATGGTGTATGAGGTATGGTGTATGAGGTATAGTGTATGAGGTATAATGTATGGTGTATGAAGTATGGTGTATGAGGTAGTGTATGAAGTATGATGTATGCTGTATTTTGTATGAGGTATGGTGTATGAAGTATGGTATATGAGGTAGTGTATGAAGTATGATGTATGCTGTATTTTGTATGAGGTATGGTGTATGAGTTATGGTGTATGATGTATGGTGTATGAGGTATGGTGTATGATGTATGGTGTATGAGGTATAGTGTATGAGGTATGATGTATGGTGTATGAGGTATAGTGTATGGTGTATGAGTATGGTGTATGATGTATGGTGTATGAGGTATGGTGTATGGTGTATGAGGTATGGGTATGATGTATGGTGTATGAGGTATGGTGTATGATGTATGAGGTATGGTGTATGAGTTATGGTGTATGCGGTACGGTGTATGAGTTATGGTGCATGATGTATGGTGTATGAGGTATGGTGTATGATGTATGGTGTATGAGGTATGGTGTATGAGGTATGGTGTATGAGGTATGGTGTATGGTGTATGAGGTATGGTGTATGAGGTATGGTGTATGGTGTATGAGGTATGGTGTATGAGTATGGTGTATGAGGTATGGTGTATGAGGTATGGTGTATGGTGTATGAGTATGGTGTATGAGGTATGGTGTATGAGGTATGGAGGCTGTGTTGTTTCTGTTTATTTGTGTTTGTAATATTGCATTGTTGTTTATACTTATATATTTTTGATATATACAAGGTGGCATCACATGTGGAAGGGCTACAGTCCATTACGGATTACAAAGGAAGACCCCGCTGTGATCTACCTAACGTTACCTCTCTACCAGACAAACTCAATGAATTTTATGCACACTTTGACAAAAAACAACACCAAGCTGTGCACGAGGGCCCCGCTGACCCAGAGGATGGTGATCTCGCTCTCCGAGGCCGACATGAGTAAGGCTTATAATCTGGTCAACAGTTGCAGGGCCGGGAAGGTATTCCATTCTCAGAGCACGTGCAGAACTCTCTCTGTTCTAGGTTGTTGATGTTCAGGAGGAGTCATGCCAACTCTCTGTTCTAACTCAGAGGAGGTGGTGGTGTTCAGGAGGAGTCATGACAACTCTATGTTCTAACTCAGAGGAGGTGGTGATGTTCAGGAGGAGTCATGACAACTCTCTGTTCTAACTCAGAGGAGGTGGTGGTGTTCAGGAGGAGTCATGACAACTCTCTGTTCTAACTCAGAGGAGTCATGACAGCAACTATTTCTGTTTGGTTCTTCTGGATGGCAGAAAGACAGAGAGCATTCTGGATGTGTGACGTGAAAAAGCACCACGTTACTTACAGGTGCAGGGTACAACAAGTAAAGGGATGAAATAAATTGGTGGATGGGTCGAGACTCACAATGTAGCAGGGCTCAGGAGAACATTTACACACTGTGTGTCTGTGTGTGCAGTGTCTGTGTCTGTGTCTGTGTGTGTGTGTGTGTGTGTGGTGTGTGTGTGTGTGTGTGTGTGTGTGTTGTTGTGTGTGTGTGTGTGTGTGTGTGTGTGTGTGTGTGTGTGTTGTGTACAGATGGGCTGAGACTCACGATGTAGCAGGGCTCGCAGTAGGCCTTCTTCTCCACGGCGTAGAAGGTTTACCGCGCAGCCTGCCACTGCAGGTCATGCAGATGAAGCAGTCCACGTGGAAGACCTGGTCCATGGCGGTACAGCCGGTACCCTCACCCACCACATTATCCCCACAGCTGGCACACCGCCCTGGGGTAGAGGAGGAGAGGAGGTGGGGGTTAGACTGGTTCATCCACAGGTCTGACTGTCTGGTCTTATTGCTACACGTGTTACAGTACATGGTTTTGAGCAGATAGAGACTTGGTATGAGCTGAAAGAGACTCGGTTTTGAGCTGAAAAGAGACTGGGTTTTGAGCAGATAGAGACTGGGTTTTGAGCAGATAGAGACTCGGTTTTGAGCTGATAGAGACTTGGTTTTGAGCTGAAAGGACTCGGTTTTGAGCTGAAAGAGACTTGGTTTTGAGCTGAAAGAGACTTGGTTTTGAGCAGATAGAGACTGGGTTTTGAGCAGATAGAGACTTGGTTTTGAGCTGAAAGAGACTCGGTTTTGAGCTGAAAGAGACTTGGTTTTGAGCAGATAGAGACTGGGTTTTGAGCAGATAGAGACTCGGTTTTTGAGCTGATAGAGACTCGGTTTTGAGCTGAAAGAGACTCGGTTTTGAGCTGAAAGAGACTTGGTTTTGAGCTGAAAGAGTCTCGGTTTTGAGCAGATAGAGACTCAGTTTTGAGCAGATAGAGACTCGGTTTGAGCAGATAGAGAGCTCGGTTTTGAGCAGATAGAGACTCGGTTTTGAGCTGAAAGAGACTCGGTTTTGAGCAGATAGAGACTTGGTTTTGAGCAGATAGAGACTCAGTTTTGAGCAGATAGAGACTCGTTTTGAGCAGATAGAGACTCGGTTTGAGCAGATAGAGACTCGGTTTTTGAGCAGATAGAGACTCGGTTTTGAGCAGATAGAGACTCGGTTTTGAGCTGAAAAGAGACTCGGTTTTGAGCAGATAGAGACTCGGTTTTGAGCAGTAGAGACTCGGTTTTGAGCAGATAGAGACTCGGTTTTGAGCAGATAGAGACTCGGTTTTGAGCTGAAAGAGACTCGGTTTTGAGCAGATAGAGACTCGGTTTTGAGCAGATAGAGACTCGGTTTTGAGCAGATAGAGACTCGGTTTTGAAGCAGATAGAGACTCGGTTTTGAGCTGATAGAGACTCGGTTTTTGAGCAGATAGAGACTCGGTTTTGAGCAGATAGAGATCTCGGTTTTGAGCAGATAGAGACTCGGTTTTGAGCAGATAGAGACTCAGTTTTGAGCAGATAGAGACTCGGTTTTGAGCAGATAGAGACTCGGTTTTGAGCAGATAGAGACTCGGTTTTGAGCAGATAGAGACTCGGTTTTGAGCAGATAGAGACTCAGTTTTGAGCAGATAGAGACTCGGTTTTGAGCAGATAGAGACTCGGTTTTGAGCAGATAGAGACTCGGTTTTGAGCTGAAAGAGACTCGGTTTTGAGCTGAAAGAGACTCGGTTTTGAGCAGATAGAGACTCGGTTTTGAGCAGATAAGAGACTCGGTTTTGAGCAGATAGAGACTCGGTTTTGAGCAAGATAGAGACTCGGTTTTGAGCTGAAGAGACTCGGTTTGACGAGATAGGACTCGGTTTGAGCAGATAGAGACTCGGTTTTTGAGCAGATAGAGACTCGGTTTTGAGCAGATAGAGACTCGGTTTTGAGACAGATAGAGACTCGGTTTTGAGCAGATAGAGACTCGGTTTTGAGCAGATAGAGACTCGGTTTGAGCAGATTGAGAGACTCGGTTTTGAGTGATAGAGACTCGGTTTTGAGTTGAAAGAGACTCGGTTTTGAGCTGAAAGAGACTCGGTTTTGAGCAGATAGAGACTCAGTTTTGAGCAGATAGAGGACTCAGTTTTGAGCAGATAGAGACTCGGTTTTGAGCAGATAGAGACTCGGTTTTGAGCAGATAGAGACTCGGTTTCTGTTTTGAGCAGATAGAGACTCGGTTTTGAGCAGATAGAGACTCGGTTTTGACAGATAGAGACTCAGTTTTGAGCAGATAGAGACTCGTTTTGAGCAGATAGAGACTCGGTTTTGAGCAGATAGAGACTAGGTTTTGAGCTGATAGAGACTCGGTTTTGAGCAGATAGAGACTTGGTTTTGAGCAGATAGAGACTCGGTTTTGAGGCAGATAGAGACTCGGTTTGTGAGCTGAAAGAGACTCGGTTTTGAGCAGATAGAGACTCGGTTTTGAGCAGATAGAGACTCGGTTTTGAGCAGATAGAGACTCGGTTTTGAGCAGATAGAGACTCGGTTTTGAGCAGATAGAGACTCAGTTTTGAGCAGATAGAGACTCGGTTTGAGCTGAAAGAGACTTCGTTTTGAGCAGATAGAGACTCGGTTTTGAGCAGATAGAGACTCAGTTTTGAGCTGAAAGAGACTTGGTTTTGAGCAGATAGAGACAGTGAATGATAGTGAATGTATAGAAGTGGCCTCCACAGAGAAAGTGTCTCCATATCGTGACTCGAGAGACAATCATAAACCGTATTATGTTCTAACTTTCCATACGAACCGGTTACTTTCTGATCACTAGCTAACGTCCTTAATCAAAGGGCCTTCAGAGGCCTCGTACAAAGATAACACACTTCAGAACACTTCAACAGAGCTGGAGCAGATAGATTGGGCTGCAGAAACTCATACCAGTCCCCCACTACTCTTAAAGTAATGGGCTTTATCAATGATAAAGAGAAAAATCATGAAAGACAACTCTGGTCTTCTGTCGTCCTATGATCCCGGTAATCAACTCCTTGATTAGAACAGACCGACTATAACTATTGATCTGTAATCAAGTGTGTGA
>NW_019944448.1:27609-38018 GCF_002910315.2 Salvelinus sp. IW2-2015 | reverse complement strand
TGACTATGAGATAAGGACTACATGATAAGAGTGACTATGAGATCATGACTATACGATAAGGATGACTGAGATAATGACTATAGGATAAGGGTGACTATGAGATAAGGACTACATGATAAGGTGACTGTGAGATAATGAGTTTATGATCATTTTGACTATAATATAATGACTATAGGAAAAGGGTGACTGTGAGATAATGACTATATGATAATTTTGACAATAAGATCATTACTATAGGAAAAGGGTGACTATGGAATAATGATTATAGGACAAGGGGACTATGAGATAATACCTATATGATCATTTTGACTACGAGATAATGACTCGGGGATAAGGGGGACTGAGATAATGACTTTAATATCATTTTGAATATGAGATAATGACTATAAGATAATTGTAATTATGAGACCATGACTATTGTACAAGGAAGCCTATGAGATAATGACTATAGGATAAGGGTGGCTATGAGATAATGACTATATGATAACGGTGACTATAAGATAATGACTATATGATAAGGGCGACTATTAGATAATGACTATATGATAAGGGTGACTATGAGATAATGACTATATGATAAGGGTGACTATGAGATCATGACTATATGGTAATGTGACTATGATATAATGACTATAGGATAACGGTGACTATGAGATAATAATTATAGGATAAGGGTGACTATGGAGATAATGACTATATGAACAATGGTGACTATAAGATAATGCCTATATGATACCGTGACTATGAAATAATGACTATATGCTAACGGTGACTATAAGATAATGACTATAGGATAACGGTGACTATGAGATAATGACTATAGGATAAGGGTGATGTGAGATAATGACTATAGGATAATGGTGACTATAATATAATGACTATAGGATAATGGTGACTATAATATAATGACTATAGGATAATGGTGACTATAATATAATGACTATAGGATAATGGTGACTATAATATAATGACTATAGGATAAATGGTGACTGTAGATAATGACTATATGATAATGGTGCTAATATATAATGACTATAGGATAATGGTGACTATATATAATGACTATAGGATAATGGTGACTGTGAGATAATGACTATAGGATAATGGTGACTATAATATAATGACTATAGGATAAGGGTGACTGTGAGATAATGACTATATGATAAGGGTGACTGTGATATAATGACTATAGGATAATGGTGACTATGAGATAATGACTATAGGATAAGGGTGACTGTGAGATAATGACTATAGGATAAGGGTGTTCAGACATTATAAGAACATATGGACTACAGTCCCAACATTAGTGACACCCTTTATAAAGATTAGCGATAATGACTGCTATAAAATAAATCATTCTAATACTGACCTATAGTGTATGCTGAATTTTTTTTTTATGACTACAAAATTCTCAAAAAGGTAAGGGGTCAAAATGATTGATACCTCTAAAGATTCTTATCAACAAAGTAGTCAAAGGTTTAGTTTTGGTGCCATATTCTTAGCACGCAATGGCTACATCACGCTTGTGATGCTTTCAAACTTCTTGAATGCATTTGCTGCTTGTTTTGGTTGCGTTTCAGATTATTTTGTGCACCATAAAAAAAGAATGGTGCTCTATTGTGCTGTGTCATTTTGTAGTCACTAATTGTAAATTATAACCTCCCCTGTTATTGGTAACGGTGAGAGGTTAACATGTCTTAGGGGTTATGAACTTTGACCCCCTGTAACTTTATATGGGGTCATCTCCCTCTGATCTGTGCATAACTAGGGAAATTGGATTGAGGAAGTTGAGAGTTGAGAGGAACGCCCAAGAACATCAGAGACACAACATACTATGATGCAACGCCAGACTGAATTCCTCAATTAGATAGACCATTCATGTGTGGTTTCACTTTGAATGGGACTTCCATGGTGAGAAGTAAAGCAATTTCCTTTTGATGCAGGTTATTTCTCATTGAGATCCAATCTCTTTTGCAAGAGAGACCAATTCAGAGGTCAAATCCAATCTTTGAAACAGCAACTACCTACATTGACAAATTTGCCACAAAACTAAATCGATTCTGGAAATGTTTTCTCAAGAAACCCCGATCTTACTGGAACTGTCCCTCTGTTCACATCTTACTAGAACTGTCCCTCTGTTCACATCTTACTGTCCCTCTTTCACATCTTACTGGAACTGTCCCTCTGTTCACATCTTACTAGAACTGTCCCTCTGTTCACATCTTACTGGAACTGTCCCTCTGTTCACATCTTACTGGAACTGTCCCTCTGTTCACATCTTACTGGAACTGTCCCTCTGTTCACATCTTACTGGAACTGTCCCTCTGTTCACATCTTACTGGAACTGTCCCTCTGTTCACATCTTACTGTACCTCTGTTCACATCTTACTGGACCTGTCCTCTGTTCACATCTTACTGGACCTGTCCCTCTGTTCACATCTTACTAGAACTGTCCCTCTGTTCACATCTTACTGGACTGTCCCTCTGTTCACATCTTACTGAACTGTCCCTCTGTTCACATCTTACTGGAACTGTCCCTCTGTTCACATCTTACTGGACTGTCCCTCTGTTCACATCTTACTGAACTGCCCTCTGTTCACATCTTACTGGACCTGTCCCTCTGTTCACATCTTACTGGAACTGTCCCTCTGTTCACATCTTACTGGAACTGTGTTCACATCTTACTGAACTGTCCCTCTGTTCACATCTACTGGACCTGTCCCTCTGTTCACATCTTACTGGAACTGTCCCTCTGTTCACATCTTACTGGAACTGTCCCTCTGTTCACATCTTACTGGAACTGTCCCTCTGTTCACATCTTACTGGAACTGTCCCTCTGTTCACATCTTACTGGAACTGTCCCTCTGTTCACATCTTACTGGAACTGTCACTCTGTTCACATCTTACTGGACCTGTGTTCACATCTTACTGGAACTGTCCCTCTGTTCACATCTTACTGGAACTGTCCCTCTGTTCACATCTTACTGTCCCTCTGTTCACATCTTACTGGACTGTCCCTCTGTTCACATCTTACTGGAACTGTCCCTCTGTTCACATCTTACTGGACCTGTCCCTCTGTTCACATCTTACTGGAACTGTCCCTCTGTTCACATCTTACTAGAACTGTTCCCTCTGTTCACATCTTACTGGAACTGTCCCTCTGTTCACATCTTACTGGAGCTGTCCCTCTGTTCACATCTTACTGGACCTGTCCTCTGTTCACATCTTACTGGAGCTGTCTCTCTGTTCACATCTTACTGGACCTGTCCCTCTGTTTCACATCATACTGGAACTGTCCCTCTGTTCACATCCTACTGGAACTGTCCCTCTGTTCACATCTTACTGGAACTGTCCCTCGGTTCACATCTTACTGGAACTGTCCCTCTTTTTACATCTTACTGGACCTGTCCCTCTGTTCACATCTTACTGGACCTGTCCCTCTGTTCACATCTTACTGGAACTGTCCCTCTGTTCACATCTTACTGGAACTGTCCCTCTGTTCAATCTTACTGTCCCTCTGTTCACATCTTACTGGACCTGTCCCTCTGTTCACATCTTACTGGAACTGTCCCTCTGTTCACATCTTACTGGAACTGTCCCTCTGTTCACATCTTACTGGAACTGTCCCTCTGTTCACATCTTACTGGACTGTCCTCTGTTCACATCTTACTGGAACTGTCCCTCTTTCACATCTTACTGGAACCTGTCCCTCTGTTCACATCTTACTGGACCTGTCCCTCTGTTCACATCTTACTGGAACTGTCCCTCTGTTCACATCTTACTGAACTGTCCCTCTGTTTACATCTTACTGGAACTGTCCCTCTGTTCACATCTTACTGGAACTGTCCCTCTGTTCACATCTCTACTGTCCCTCTGTTCACATCTTACTGGACCTGTCCCTCTGTTCACATCTTACTGGAACTGTCCCTCTGTTCACATCTTACTGGAACTGTCCCTCTGTTCACATCTTACTGACTGTCCTCGTTCACATCTTACTGGAACTGTCCCTCTGTTCACATCTTACTGGACCTGTCCCTCTGTTCACATCTTACTGGAACTGTCCCTCTGTTCACACTTACTGGAACTGTCCCTCTGTTCACATCTTACTGTCCCTCTGTTCACATCTTACTGTCCCTCTGTTCCTCTACTGGACCGTCCCTCTGTTCACATCTTACTGGAACTGTCCCTCTGTTCACATCTTACTGGAACTGTCCCTCTGTTCACATCTTACTGAACTGTCCCTCTGTTCACATCTTACTGGAACTGTCCCTCTGTTCACATCTTACTGACTGTCCCTCTGTTCACATCTTACTGGAACTGTCCCTCTGTTCACATCTTACTGGAACTGTCCCTCTGTTCACATCTTACTGGAACTGTCCCTCTGTTCACATCTTACTGGACTGTCCCTCTGTTCACATCTTACTGGAACTGTCCCTCTGTTCACATCTTACTGGAACTGTCCCTCTGTTCACATCTTATTCTGTTTACTGGAACTGTCCCTCTGTTCACATCTTACTGGAACTGTCCCTCTGTTTCACATCTTACTGGAACTGTCCCTCTGTTCACATCTTACTTGACTGTCCCTCTGTTCACATCTTACTGGAACTGTCCCTCTGTTCACATCTTACTGGAACTGTCCTCTGTTCACATCTTACGGAACTGTCCCTCTGTTCACATCTTACTGGAACTGTCCCTCTGTTTACCATCTTACTGGAACTGTCCCTCTGTTCACATCTTACTGGACCTGTCCCTCTGTTCACATCTTACTGGAACTGTCCCTCTGTTCACATCTTACTGGAACTGTCCCTCTGTTCACATCTTACTGGAACTGTCCCTCTGTTCATATCTTACTGGACATGTCCCTCTGTTCACATCTTACTGGAACTGTCCCTTGTTCACATCTTACTGGAACTGTCCCTCTGTCACATCTTACTGGAACTGTCCCTCTGTTCACATCTTACTGGAACTGTCCCTCTGTTCACATCTTACTGGAACTGTCCCTCTGTTCACATCTTACTTGTCCCTCTGTTCACATTCTTACTGGAACTGTCCCTCTGTTCACATCTTACTCTGTCCCTCTGTTCACATCTTTACTGGAACTGTCCCTCTGTTCACATCTTACTTTCCCTCTGTTCACATCTTACTGGAACTGTCCCTCTGTTCACATCTTTACTGTCCCTCTTGTTCACATCTTACTGGAACTGTCCCTCTGTTCACATCTTACTGTCCCTCTGTTCACTCTTACTGGAACTGTCCCTCTGTTCACATCTTACTGTCCCTCTGTTTCACATCTTACTGGAAACTGTCCCTCTGTTCACATCTTACTGTCCCTCTGTTCACATCTACTGAACTGTTCCCTCTGTCACAATCTTACTGGACTCTGTTTTCCAGTAAGATGTGAACAGAGGGACAGTAAGATGTGAACAGAGGGACAGTTCTAGTAAGATGTGAACAGAGGGACAGTTCCAGTAAGATCGGGGTTTCTTGAGAAAACATTTCCAGAATCGATTTAGTTTTGTGGCAAATTTGTCAATGTAGGTAGTTGCTGTTTCAAAGATTGGATTTGACCTCTGAATTGGTCTCTCTTGCAAAAGAGATTGGATCTCAATGAGAATAACCTGCATCAAAAGGAAATTGCTTTACTTCTCACCATGGAAGTCCCATTCAAAGTGAAACCACACATGAATGGTCTATTTCTAATTGAGGAATTCAGTCTGGCGTTGCATCATAGTATGTTGTGTCTCTGATGTTCTTGGGCGTTCCTCTCAACTCTCAACTTCCTCAATCCAATTTCCCTAGTTATGCACAGATCAGAGGGAGATGACCCCATATAAAGTTACAGGGGGTCAAAGTTCATAACCCCTAAGACATGTTAACCTCTCACCGTTACCAATAACAGGGGAGGTTATAATTTACAATTAGTGACTACAAAATGACACAGCACAATAGAGCACCATTCTTTTTTTATGGTGCACAAAATAATCTGAAACGCAACCAAAACAAGCAGCAAATGCATTCAAGAAGTTTGAAAGCATCACAAGCGTGATGTAGCCATTGCGTGCTAAGAATATGGCACCAAATACTAAACCTTTGACTACTTTGTTGATAAGAATCTTTAGAGGTATCAATCATTTTGACCCCTTACCTTTTTGAGATTTTGTAGTCATAAAATTTTTTTTCAGCATACACTATAGGTCAGTATTAGAATGATTTATTTTATACAGTCATTATCGCTAATCTTTATCAAGGGTGTCACTAATGTTGGGACTGTAGATCATATGTTCTTATAATGTCTGAACACCCTTATCCTATAGTCATTATCTCACAGTCACCCTTATCCTATAGTCATTATCTCATAGTCACCATTATCCTATAGTCATTATTAATACCAATGACTATAGGATAATGGTGACTATAATATAATGACTATAGGATAAATGGTGACTGTGAGATAATGACTATATGATAATGGTGACTATAATATATGACTATAGGATAATGGTGACTATAATATAATGACTATAGGATAATGGTGACTGTGAGATAATGCTATAGGATAATGGTGACTATAATATAATGACTATAGGATAAGGGTGACTGTGAGATAATGACTATATGATAAGGGTGACTGTGATTTAATGACTATAGGATAATGGTGACTATGAGATAATGACTATAGGATAAGGGTGACTGTGAGATAATGACTATAGGATAAGGGTGTTCAGACATTATAAGAACATATGATCTACAGTCCCAACATTAGTGACACCCTTGATAAAGATTAGCGATAATGACTGTATAAAATAAATCATTCTAATACTGACCTATAGTGTATGCTGAATTTTTTTTTTATGACTACAAAATTCTCAAAAAGGTAAGGGTCAAAATGATTGATACCTCTAAAGATTCTTATCAACAAAGTAGTCAAAGGTTTAGTATTTGGTGCCATATTCTTAGCACGCAATGGCTACATCACGCTTGTGATGCTTTCAAAACTTCTTGAATGCATTTGCTGCTTGTTTTGGTTGCGTTTCAGATTATTTTGTGCACCATAAAAAAAGAATGGTGCTCTATTGTGCTGTGTCATTTTGTAGTCACTAATTGTAAATTATAACCTCCCCTGTTATTGGTAACGGTGAGAGGTTAACATGTCTTAGGGGTTATGAACTTTGACCCCCTGTAACTTTATATGGGGTCATCTCCCTCTGATCTGTGCATAACTAGGGAAATTGGATTTGAGGAAGTTGAGAGTTGAGAGGAACGCCCAAGAACATCAGAGACACAACATACTATGATGCAACGCCAGACTGAATTCCTCAATTAGAAATAGACCATTCATGTGTGGTTTCACTTTGAATGGGACTTCCATGGTGAGAAGTAAAGCAATTTCCTTTTGATGCAGTTTATTCTCATTGAGATCCAATCTCTTTTGCAAGAAGAGACCAATTCAGAGGTCAAATCCAATCTTTGAAACAGCAACTACCTACATTGACAATTTGCCACAAAACTAAATCGATTCTGGAAATGTTTTTCTCAAGAAACCCCGATCTACTGGAACTGTCCCTCTGTTCACATCTTACTAGAACTGTCCCTCTGTTCACATCTTACTGTCCCTCGTTTCACATCTTACTGGAATGTCCCTCTGTTCACATCTTACTAGAACTGTCCCTCTGTTCACATCTTACTGAACTGTCCCTCTGTTCACATCTTACTGGAACTGTCCCCTCTGTTCACATCTTACTGGAACTGTCCCTCTGTTCACATTTACTGGACACTGTCCTTGTTCACATCTACTGGAACTGTCCCTCTGTTCACATCTTACTGGTACCTCTGTTCACATCTTACTGCCTGTACCTCTGTTCACATCTTACTGGACCTGTCCCTCTTTCACATCTTACTGAACCTGTCCCTCTGTCACATCTTACTGGACTGTCCCTCTGTTCACATCTTACTAGAACTGTCTCTGTTCACATCTTACTGGAACTGTCCCTCTGTTCACATCTTACTGGACCTGTCCCTCTGTTCACATCTTACTAGAACTGCCCCTCTGTTCACATCTTACTGGACTGTCCCTCTGTTCACATCTTACTGGAACTGTCCCTCTGTTAACATCTTACTGGAACTGTGTTCACATCTTACTGGAACTGTCCCTCTGTTCACATCATACTGGACCTGTCCCTCTGTTCACATCTTACTGGAACTGTCCCTCTGTTCACATCTTACTGGAACTGTCCCTCTGTTCACATCTTACTGGAACTGTCCCTCTGTTCACATCTTACTGGAACTGTCCCTCTGTTCACATCTTACTGGAACTGTCCCTCTGTTCACATCTTACTGGAACTGTCACTCTGTTCACATCTTACTGGACCTGTGTTCACATCTTACTGGAATGTCCCTCTGTTCACATCTTACTGGAACTGTCCCTCTGTTCACATCTTACTGTCCCTCTGTTCACATCTTACTGGACCTGTCCCTCTGTTCACATCTTACTGGAATGTCCCTCTGTTCACATCTTACTGGACCTGTCCCTCTGTTCACATCTTACTGGAACTGTCCCTCTGTTCACATCTTACTAGAACTGTTCCCTCTGTTCACATCTTACTGGAACTGTCCCTCTGTTCACATCTTACTGGAGCTGTCCCTCTGTTTCACATCTTACTGGACCTGTCCCTCTGTTCACATCTTACTGGAGCTGTCTCTCTGTTCACATCTTACTGGACCTGTCCCTCTGTTCACATCAACTGGGAACTGTCCCTCTGTTCACATCCTACTGGAAACTGTCCTCTGTTCACATCTTACTGGAACTGTCCCTCGGTTCACATCTTACTGGAACTGTCCCTCTGTTTACATCTTACTGGACCTGTCCCTCTGTTCACATCTTACTGGACCTGTCCCTCTGTTCACATCTTACTGAACTGTCCCTCTGTTCACATCTTACTGGAACTGTCCCTCTGTTCACATCTTACTGGCTCCTCTGTTCACATCTTACTGGACCTGTCCCTCTGTTCACATCTTACTGGAACTGTCCCTCTGTTCACATCTTACTGGAACTGTCCCTCTGTTCACATCTTACTGGAACTGTCCCTCTGTTCACATCTTACTGGACCTGTCCCTCTTCACATCTTACTGGAACTGTCCCTCTGTTCACATCTTACTGGACCTGTCCCTCTGTTCACATCTTACTGGACCTGTCCCTCTGTTCACATCTTACTGGAACTGTCCCTCTGTTCACATCTTACTGGAACTGTTCCCTCTGTTTACATCTTACTGGAACTGTCCCTCTGTTCACATCTTACTGGAACTGTCCTCTGTTCACATCTTACTGTCCCTCTGTTCACATCTTACTGGACCTGTCCCTCTGTTCACATCTTACTGGAACTGTCCCTCTGTTCACATCTTACTGGAACTGTCCCTCTGTTCACATCTTACTGGAACTGTCCCTCTGTTCACATCTTACTGAACTGTCCCTGCTGTTCACATCTTACTGGCCCTGTCCTCTCTCGATACTCATGCCTGTCCCTCTGTCACATGCGTTACTGGACCTGTCCCTCTGTTCACCACTTACTGAACTGTCCCTCTGTTCACATCTTACTGTCCCTCTGTTCACATCTTACTGTCCCTCTGTTCACATTCTTACTGACTGTCCCTCTGTTACATCTTACTGGAATGTCCCTCTGTTCACATCTTACTGGAACTGTCCCTCTGTTTCACATTTACTGGAACTGTCCCTCTGTTCACATCTTACTGGAACTGTCCCTCTGTTCACATCTTACTGGACCTGTCCCTCTGTTCACATCTTACCTGGAACTGTCCCTCTGTTCACATCTTACTGGAACTGTCCCTTCTGTTCACATCTTACTGGAACTGTCCCTCTGTTCACATCTTACTGGACCTGTCCTCTGTTCACATCTTACTGGAACTGTCCCTCTGTTCTCTTACATCTTACTGGAAACTGTCCGCTCTGTTCACATCTTACTGTGTCCCTCTGTTCACATCTTACTGGAACTGTCCCTCTGTTCCATCTTACTGGACTGTCCCTCTGTTCACATCTTACTGGAACTGTCCTCTGTTCACATCTTACTGGAACATGTCCCTCTGTTCACATCTTACTGGAACTGTCCCCTCTGTTCACATCTTACTGGAACTGTCCCTCTGTTCACACTTACTGGAACTGTCCCTCTGTTCACATCTTACTGGAACTGTCCGTCTGTTCTAAACATCTTACTGGAACTGTCCCTCCTGTTCACATCTTACTGGACCTGTCCCTCTGTTCACATCTTACTGGAACTGTCCCTCTGTTCACATCTTTACTGGGAACTGTCCCTCTGTTCACATCTTACTGGAAACTGTCCCTCTGTTCATATCTTACTGGACATGTCCCTCTGTTCAGCATCTTACTGGAACTGTCC
>NW_019944448.1:23750-27584 GCF_002910315.2 Salvelinus sp. IW2-2015 | reverse complement strand
ACCGGTGTAAATTTATGAGGACCATGACTATTGTACAAGGAAGCCTATGAGATAATGACTATAGGATAAAGTGGCGATGAGATAATGACTATATGATAACGGTGACTATAAGATAATTGACTATATGATAAGGGCGACTTATAGATAATGACTATATGATAAGGGTGGACTATGAGATAATGACTATATGATAAGGGTGACTATGAGTCATGACTATATGGTAATGGTGACTATGATATATATGACTTAGGATAACGGTGACTATGAGATAATAATTATAGGATAAAGTGGACTATGAGATAATGACATATGACAATGGTGACTATAAGATAATGCCTATATGATACGGTGACTATGAAATAATGACTATATGCTAACGGTGACTATAAGATAATGACTATAGGATAACGGTGACTATGAGATAATGACTATAGGATAAGGGTGATGTGAGATAATGACTATAGGATAATGGTGACTATAATATAATGACTATAGGATAATGGGGACTATAATATAATGACTATAGATAATGGTGACTATAATATAATGACTATAGGATAATTGGTGACTATAATATAATGACTAAGGATAATGGTGACTGTAGATAATGACTATAGATAATGGTGACTTATAGTATAATGACTATAGGATAATGGTGACTATAATATAATGACTATAGGATAATGGTGACTGTGAGTGAGATAATGACTATTAGGATAATGGTGACATAGATATAATGACTATAGGATAGGGTGACTGTGAGATAATGACTATATGATAAGGGTACTGTGAGTTAGTCACCATTATCCTATAGTCATTATATTATAGTCACCATTATCCTATAGTCATTATATTATAGTCACCATTATCCTATAGTCATTATCTCACATCACCCTTATCCTATAGTCATTATCTCATAGTCACCGTTATCCTATAGTCATTATCTTATAGTCACCGTTAGCATATAGTCATTATTTCATAGTCACCGGTATCATATAGGCATTATCTTATAGTCACCATTGTCATATAGTCATTATCTCATAGTCACCCTTATCCTATAATTATTATCTCATAGTCACCGTTATCCTATAGTCATTATATCATAGTCACCATTACCATATAGTCATGATCTCATAGTCACCCTTATCATATAGTCATTATCTCATAGTCACCCTTATCATATAGTCATTATCTAATAGTCGCCCTTATCATATAGTCATTATCTTATAGTCACCGTTATCATATAGTCATTATCTCATAGCCACCCTTATCCTATAGTCATTATCTCATAGGCTTCCTTGTACAATAGTCATGGTCTCATAATTACAATTATCTTATAGTCATTATCTCATATTCAAAATGATATTAAAGTCATTATCTCAGTCCCCCTTATCCCCGAGTCATTATCTCGTAGTCAAAATGATCATATAGGTATTATCTCATAGTCACCCTTGTCCTATAATCATTATTCCATAGTCACCCTTTTCCTATAGTAATGATCTTATTGTCAAAATTATCATATAGTCATTATCTCACAGTCACCCTTTTCCTATAGTCATTATATTATAGTCAAAATGATCATAAACTCATTATCTCACAGTCACCCTTATCATGTAGTCCTTATCTCATAGTCACCCTTATCCTATAGTCATTATCTCAGTCATCCTTATCGTATAGTCATGATCTCATAGTCACTCTTATCATGTAGTCCTTATCTCATAGTCACCCTTATCCTATAGTCCTTATCTCAGTCATCCTTATTCTGTAGTCATTATCTCTTAGTCACCCATGTTCTATAAGAAAAATACAAATGTTTTATTCTATAGGGAAATATACATTTATATTCTATAGGGAAATATACATTTATATTCTATAGGGAAATATACATTTATATTCTATAGGGAAATATACTGTAAATTTCCCTATAGAATATAAATGAATATTTCCCTATAGAATATAAATGTATATTTCCCTATAGAATATAAATGTCTATTTCCCTATAGAATATAAATGTATATTTCCCTATAGAATATAAATGTCTATTTCCCTATAGAATATAAATGTCTATTTCCCTTATAATATATAAATGTAAATTTCCTATAGAATATGAATGTATATTTCCTATAGAATATAAATTTCCCTATAGAATATAAATGAATATTTCCCTATAGAATATAAATGTATATTTCCCTATAGAATATACATTTATTATTTCCCTACAGAATATAAATGTATATTTCCCTATATGAATATAAATGTAAATTTCCCTATAGAATATAAATGAATATTTCCCTAATAGAATATAAATGTATATTTCCCTATAGAATATAAATGTTTATTTCCCTATAGAATATAAATGTATATTTCCCTATAGAGATATAAATGTGGTTATTTCCCTATAGAATATAAATGTTATATTCCCTAATAGAATATAAATGTATATTTCCCTATAGAATATAAATGTATATTTCCCTATAGAATATAAATGTTTATTTCCTATAGAATATAAATGTATATTTCCCTATAGAATATAAATGTTTATTTCCCTATAGAATATAAATGTATATTTCCCTATAGAATATAAATGTTTATTTCCCTATAGAATATAAATGTTTATTTCCCTATAGAATATAAATGTATATTTCCCCCATATAATATAAATGTATATTTCCCTATAGAATATCAATGAATATTTCCTATAGAAATAAATGTATATTTCCCTATAGAATATAAATGTTTATTTCCCTAGAGAATATAAATGTATATTTCCCTATAGAATATAAATGTATATTTCCCTATAGAATATAAATGTATATTTCCCTATAGAATATAATTTTATTTCCTATAGAATATAAATGTTATTTCCCTATAGATATAAAATGTTTATTTCCCTATAGAATATAAATGTTTATTTCCTATAGAATATAAATGTATATTTCCCTATAGAATATAAATGTTATTTCCCTATAGAAATATAAATGTATATTTCCCTATAGAATATAAATGTTTATTTCCCTATAGAATATAAATGTTATATTTCCCTATAGAATATAAATGTATATTTCCCTATAGAATATAAATGTAATATTTTCCCTATAGAATATAAATGTATTTTCCCTATAGAATATAAATGTTTATTTCCCTATAGAATATAAATGTTTATTTCCCTATAGAATATAAATGTTTATTTCCCTATAGAATATAAATGTTTTTTCCCTATAGAATATGAATGTATATTTCCCTATAGAATATAAATGTATATTTCCCTATAGAATATAAATGTTTTATTTCCCTATAGAATATAAATGTATATTTCCTATAGAATATAAATGTATATTTCCCTATAGAATATAAATGTATATTTCCCTATAGAATATAAGTTTATTTCCCTATAGAATAAATGTTTTTCCCTATAGAATATAAATGTTTTATTTCCTATAGAATATAAATGATATATTTCCCTAGAAATATAATGTATTATTTCCCTATAGAATATAAATGTTTATTTCCCTATAGAATATAAATGTATAATTTCCCCATATAATATAAATGTATATTTCCTATAGAATATCAATGAATATTTCCCTATAGAATATAAATGTATATTTCCCTATTAGAATAATAAATGTTTATTTCCCTAGAGATATAAATGTATATTTCCCTATAGAATATAAATGTTATATTTCCCTATAGAATATAAATGTATATTTCCCTATAGAATATAAATGTTTATTTCCCTTATAGAAATAAATGTATATTTTCCCTATAGAATATAAATGTATATTATTTCCCTATAGAATAATAATGTTATATTTTCCATAGAATTAAATGTAT
>NW_019944448.1:5266-19004 GCF_002910315.2 Salvelinus sp. IW2-2015 | reverse complement strand
TCTACGGACCAGAGTTTCCTCTTTACTGTATTCAACAGCTAGGACCAGAGTCCTCTTTACTGTATTCAACAGCCTACGGACTCAGAGGTCCCTCCTTTACTGTATTTCAACAGCTACGGACCAGATTCCTCTTTACTGTATTCAACAGCTACGGACCAGAGTTCCCTCTTTACTGTATCAACAGCTACGGACCAGAGGTCCTCTTTACTGTATTTCAACAGCTACGGACCAGAGTTCCTCTTTACTGTATTTCAACAGCTACGACCAGAGGTCCTTCTTTACTGTATTCAACAGCTACGGACCAGAGTATCCTCTTTACTGTATTCAAACAGCTACGGACCAGAGTTCCTCTTTACTGTATTCAACAGCTACGGACCAAGGTCCTCTGTTACTGTATTCAACAGCTACGGACCAGAGTCCTCTTTACTGTATTTCAACAGGCTACGGACCAGAGTCCTCTTTACTGTATTCAACAAGCTACGGATCAGAGTTCCTCTTTACTGTATTCAACAGCTACGGACCAGAGGTCCTCTTTACTGTATTCAACAGCTAGACCAGAGGTCCTCTTACTGTATTCAACAGCTACGGATCAGAGTCCTCTTTACTGTATTCAACAGCTACGCACTCAGAGTTCCTCTTTACTGTATTCAACAGCTACGACCAGAGTTCCTCTTTACTGTATTCAAAGCTACGGACCAGAGTGCCTCTTTACTGTATTCAACAGCTACGGATCAGAGTCCTCTTTACTGTATTCAACAGCTACGGACCAGATTCCTCTTTACTGTATTCAACAAGCTACCGACCAGAGTGCCTCTTTACTGTATTCAACAGCTACGGATCCAGAGTTGCCTCTTTACTGTATTCAAACAGCTACGCACCAGAAGTTCCTCTTTACTGTATTCAACAGCTACGGACCAGAGTTCCTCTTTACTGTATTCAACAGCTACGGACCAGAGGTCCTCTTTACTGTATTCAACAGCTACGGACTCAGAGTTCCTCTTTACTGTATTCAACAGCTACGCACCAGAGTCCTCTTTACTGTATTCAACAAGCTACGGACCAGAGTTCCTCTTTACTGTATTCAACAGCTCAACAGACTGGACCATGAGTTCCTCTTTACTGTATTCAACAGCTACGGACCAGAGTCCTCTTTACTCGTAGCTGTTGAATACAGTAAAGAGGAACTCTGGTCCGTAGCTGTTGAATACAGTAAAGAGGAACTCTGGTCCGTAGCTGTTGAATACAGTAAAGTAGAAGTGGATAATTTAAGAACTGTATTTATGCATCTCATCAGCATAAATGTTCTTCTGGCATGAGATCAAAAGGATGAGGGGGAATCTGAATTTCTTAATGAAAGTAATTTATTATTCTATTATTCCCTTCCTCAGGGTCGTACGCCTCTGTACGATAAGAGAGTGTGTGTGTGTGTGTGTGTGTGTGTGTGTGTGGGATTAGAGAATGGACGCGAGACTAGAGTCTCTCAGGAGAGATAGAGACGCGTGAGACTCAAGTGAGGAGGAGGGATGAGGAGGAGGAAGAGTGAAATTTGAAATGAGGCTCGATCAGTCACAACCAAGTCAGTCCTGACGTACTTATTGATAAACTTTAGTATTGATGAGGAAATTCAATTCGTCACTTGTGCTTAAAAAACTGCACAGGAGCTTTCTGTTAAGGAGATAAAGACGTCCTGTTTCTCAAAGACTCTGATGCTGCCACCCGTGCACTGCCCTCAATAATACTAACATGACAGACCAGGCTTTGCCTCAATATGTCCTTTGTTTAGCATAGTGGGACAGGAAGTGAAGTCATTGTATACATGAAATCAGTCCAAACATAATTATCATCCCAACTGCTGACAAGAATCGCAGGACTCCATACCGGTTAGAGAGATTGAAATGCAGTTTCTGTTCCACACTGTATCGGAGAAGGATATCAATACATGTTATTCTAGACAGACAGGGAGGGACGGGACTTTACTTACAGTGCCTTTGTAAAGTATGCAGATCCTTTGACTTTTTCCGCCATTTTGTTACGTTACAGTCTTATTCTAAAATGGATTAAATATATATWTTTTTCCGCCCTCATCAATTTACACACAATACCACATAATGACAAAGCGAAAAACAGGTTTTTCGAAATTTTTGTAWTTTTTTTTWTTTTTTWWATATATGAAACAGAAATACCTGTTTTACATAAGTATTCAGACCTTGGTCAGGGAGGTGTCCAAGAACCCAATGGTCACTCTGACAGAGCTCCAGAGTTACTGTGTGGAGATGGGAGAACCTTCCAGAAGGACAACCATCTCTGCAGCACTCCACCAATCAGGTCTTTATTGTAGAGTGGCCAGACGGAAGYCACTCCTCAATAAAAGGCACATGAAAGCCCGCTTGGAGTTTGCCAAAAGGCACCTAAAGGACTCTCAGACCATGWGAAACAAGATTGAACTCTTTGGCCTGAATGCCGAGATTCACTTTGGAGGAAACATGATACCATCCCTACGGTGAAGCATGGTGGTGGCAGCATCATGCTGTGGGGATGTTTTTCAGAGGTAGGGACTGGGAGACTAGTCAGGATTGATGTAAAGATGAATGGAGCAAAGAACAGAGAGATGCCTTGATAAAACCTGCTCCAGAGCGCTCAGAACCTCAGACTGGGGTGAAAATTCACCTTCCAACAGGACAACGACCCTAAGCACACAGCCAAGATAACGCAGGACTATCTTTGGGAGCAGTCTCTGAATGTCCTTAGTGGCCCAGCCAGAGGCCGGACCTTGAACCGCGATCTAACATCCTCTGGAGAGACCTGACATAGCTGTGCAGCGACGCTCCCCATCCAACCTGACAGAGCTCGACGAGGATCTGCAGAGAAGAATGGGAGAAACTCCCCAAATACAGGTGTACGCAAGCTTGAGCGTCATACCCAAGAAGACTCAGGGCTCTAATCGCTGCCAAAAGTACTAAGTAAAGGTCTGAATATTTTATGTACATGTAATATTTCCGTATTTTTTTTATTTGATAAAATAGAAACATTATTGAAAACACCTGTTTTTTCTTTGTCATTGTTGGATATTGTGTTAGAATTGGTGAGGGAAAAAAACAGTTTAATACATTTTAGAATTTACCTGTATGGAGAGGGAGATGGGAGGAAGGAGCAATAGGGAGGGAGGAAGGAGCGATTAGGGAGAGGGGGGGAGCGATAGGGAGGAAGGAGAGAAAGTGAGAGGGATGAGGGAGGGAGAGAGAGGGATGAAGAGAGGGAGAGAAAGTGAAAGGGGAGAGGGAGGGAGAGAGAGGGAATGGAGAGGGAGAGAGCGATAGGGAGGAAGGGGAGGAAAGTGAGTGGGAGAGAGGAGGGAGAGGAGGGAGAGAAGTGAAAGGGGAGGGAGAGAGAGGGAGGCGAAAAGAGAAGTGAAAAAAAGCAGGTGGAGAGGGGAGAGGGGAGAGGGAGAGAAGTGAAAGGGGGAGAGAATGGGGGGAGAGAAGAGGGTGAAGGGAGAGGAGAGAGGGAAGAGAAGTAATGGAAGGGAGAGAGGGAGAGAAAGTGAAAGGGGAGAGAGGGGGGGAAGAGGAAGAGAGGGAGGGGGGGAGGAGAAGAGAGGAGAGAGAAAGTGAAAGAGGGAGGAAGAGGGAGAGAGGGGGGAGAACAGACAGTATCTTGTGTACACATAATGTACAGTAAAGTGTGTGTAAGGCCAGATATGTAGTGAGTGTGAAGCTTGATGGTTTGTGAACAGTTTTGGGAAAAATACTTTTAGAGCAGAGAGCCTCGCCTCGTTTCCTCCCTGAGAGGGGAAATGTGTTTTCACTCGGGCTTGTTTGTCAGACGCATATTTTTTTGTCCCGGCTGTTATGACAGGGCCGTAATGTGTTGAAGGTGTTTATTGAGGGGGGGGTGTGTGTGTGTGTGTGTGTGTGGTGTGGTGTGTGTTGTGTGTGTGTGTGTGTGTGTGTGTGTGTGTGTGTGTTGTGTGTGTGTGTGTGTGTGTGTGTGGTGTGTGTGTGTGTGTGTGTGTGTGTGTGTGTGTGTTGTGTGTGTGTGTGTGTGGTGTGTGTGCGTGCGCGTGCGTGCGTGCGCGGTTGAGAGATAACAGCAACTAGCTCTCACAGTCTCACGTCAGAATTTAGACGTTCATTCATGTTTCTCACAAACGTCACATTTAGAAGTGTTTATGGTAAGTTCGGACCATTAACTCTGAAGGGTTAAGGTTTGAGATAGATTGTTCTTACTGTCACACTGTTCTCTGAACCTAAATGACCTATCGCCCCGTAGCACTCACTTCTGCAGCCCTGAAGTGCTTTGAGAGACTAGTGAAGGATCATATCACCGCCACCTGACCGGCCACCCTAGAGCCACTTCAGTTTGAATAACGCCCCAACAGGTTCCACAGTAATCACCAACGCACCTGCGTATCCCATATGGACAAAAATAATACCTACAGTTGAAGTCGGAAGTTACATACACCTTAGCCAAATACTTTTGATCCTAGTAAAAATCCCCTGTTTTAGGTCAGTTAGGATCATACTGGCTATATGACTGGCTATATGATGGCTATATGACTGGCTATATGACTGGCTATATGACTGGTTATATGATGGTTATATGACTGGCTTATGACTGGATATATGACTGGCTATTGAACTGGCTTATGACTGGTAAGACTGGTCTATTGACTGGCTATATGGACTGGCTATAGACTGGCTATATGAAATGGCTATATGACTGGCTATATGACTGGCTATATGACTGGCTATTGCTGCATAGCTGGCTATATGCCTGGCTATATGAACTGGTTATATGACTGGTTATTATGGACTGGCTATATGACTGGCTATTATGACTGGCTATATGACTGGCTATATGACTGGTATATGACCTGGCTTATATGACTGGCTATATGACACGCCCATGATCATTCATTTTGATGGAGGAGACAAGGACATGCCCATGATCATTCATGTTGATTGGAGGAGACTAAGGGACATGTATTGAGTGCAGTCCTCCCACACCACTCTTTTCTCTCTCTCTTCTCTGCTCTCTCTCTCTCTCTCTCTCTCTCTTCTCTCTCCTCTCTCTTCTCTCTCTCTCTCTCTTTCCTCTCTCTCTCTCTCTTCCTCTCTCTCTCTCCTCTCTCTTCTCTGTCTCTCTTCTCTCTCTCTTCTCTCTCTCTCTGTCTCTCTCTGTCTCTGTCTCTGTGTCTCTCTGTCTCTCTCTTCTCTCTCTCTCTCTCTCTCTCTCTCTCTCTCTCTCTCTGCGCTCTCTCTCTCTCTGAGGAGCTCAGCAGCTCCTAGCCTCGTGGCTACAGTATTGCCAGATACACACACACCACACACACACACACACACACACACACACACACACACACAACACACAACACACACTGCCAGCTACAGATCAGAGTTGACGTGTGTTTACTCCTCAACATAAATATTTAGAAACACAAAGGTCTCTGAGGCTGCCACTAATGTAGGAGCCATTCCCTTCTGCTTGCTGGTCAAGTTCCCCTCGGCCAGCGCTAGTGTCACAAAATGTTAGCTTGTATTTGTCAACTCAACGCAACTACCCTCTCTCCTCTCCTCTATCGCCTCTCTCTCTTCTTCTCCTCACTCCTCTGCTGTCCTCTCCTCTCCTGTTGTCTCCTCTGCTTTCATCTCCTCTCTCTCTCTCGCCTCCTCCTCCTCTTCTCTTTTCCTCTCTTCTCTTCTCTCTCTCCTCCTCCTCCTCTCTCTCTTTTCCTCTCTTCTCTTCTCTCTCTCCTCCTCCTCTTTCCAATCTCCTCTCTTCTCTCCTCTCTCTCCTCTCCTCTCCTCTCCTCTCCTCTCCTCTCCTCTCCTCTCCTCTCCTCTCCTCTCTCTCTTCTCTTCTCTTCTCTTCTCTTCTCTTCTCTTCTCTTCTCTTCTCTTCTTTCTCCTATCCTCTCCTTCCTTCTTCTTCTTCTCTTCTCTCCCTCTTCTCCTCTTCTCTCCCCCTCTCTCTCCTCTCCTTCTCTCCTCTCTCTCCTCTCCTCTCCTCTCCTCTCCTCTCGCTCTCCTCTCTCTCCTGCTCTCTCCTGTCCTTCCTCTCCTCTCTCCTCTTTTGGACTGATAGTGTTGTGATACTAGTCTACAGTGATCGATATTTTCTCTGCCACAGAAAAGAGCTTTCACAATAGAGAGGCTTCGCAGGGTGTCTATGTGTGTTCATACCCTCCCTGACACAAAGCTCGCTATGGTTCACTCTGGTCAGTGTTACCTTAGCAACCTTGCTCGTATAATAAACAAGGGGACATGAACCCGGGTGTTGGTACTAGCCCCTTAATAGCCAAAGGAAAGAGACATCTTTATTATGTCTCGATGATATAATCAAGTTCACTTAGGCCTATTTAGCGTAGCTGAAAATGGGCGGTTCTAGCCACGTCGTAAACCTCAGTACAGATAAATGTTCCCAGTCTTCTTCTTTTTTCTATTACGTCAAGAGATGGAGAGACGCTGCTTTCCATAGAAGAAGAACGATGTGTTATTGGTTCATACCAGACAGACATGTCCATTCACTGTGGATTGTAACTTATCAATGTAGCAGAAACTCAATTTATTGGACGGTTCAAGCCATGAAGTGAGACTGTTCGAGGAGTTTTAACCAGAACAGGTTTTTAAAAAATGGATTAAAATAATCAAGGAGTTGTTTTAATCCATTGTAACATACTGTTATCTAGATAGTATGGTGTAAAAGTTCCCTCCACGGGTCCACTTCCTCAGAGCAGCAGCACTTCCTGTGTAAACCCCTGGATGACAATAGGCTGGAGCAACAGGAAGTCTTTTCATCTCTCTGATTGGCTCGGCTGGTGCTTTGAAACAGCCAACCGGTGGGCCTCTGTGTCACAGGGGTTAATTAAATAAAAAGGGTGCAGGGCAGGTACTGTGTTGCTGAGTCACAAATTACACCTTATTCCCTACATAGTGCACTACTTTTGACCAGAGCCCTATGGGCCCTGTGTAGGGAATAGGGTGCCATTTGGGACGAAGCCCCCATATCTGCCCTTCTCTACTGCTGTCCTACCACAGCTAGAGCCCTTAATTACATACTGGTAAATCCTCACTTCTCTTAATTATTTTGGCTTGTTGAAACTTGTTAAAAGCCTTCCCCTCCAGGTCTTGAGCTGGCCATTTAAAGAGATCCTGTCTGGTCGTTTAAAGAGATCCTGTCTGGCCATTTAAAGAGATCCTGTCTGGTCGTTTAAAGAGATCCTGTCTGCGTCATTTTAAAGAGATCCTGTCTTGGTCTTTTAAAGAGATCCTGTCTGGTCTTAAAGAAATCCTGTCTGGTCATTTTATAGAGATCCTGTCTGGTCATTTAAGAGATCACTGTCGTGTAATTAAAGAGATTCCTGTCTGGTCATTAGTCTGTCGTCGTAAAATCTGTTGTTAATCCTGTCTGGTCAGTTTAAAGAGATCTTTCTGGTCATGTTAAAGAAGATCCTGTCTGGTCATTTAAGATCTGCCTGGTCGAAAGATTCTAGTTTAATAAGAGATCCTTCTGGTATATTGTTGTCAAAGAGGATCTGTTGGTCGATTTAAAGAGATCGTCTGGTTTCATTGAAAGATCCTGTCTGGTCGTTTAAAGAGAATCTCCTGTGCGTCAGTTTAAAGATCTGATCGGTCTTAAGAAATCCTGCGTCATTTAAAGAGATCCTGTCTGGCATTTAAAGAGATCCTGTTGGTGGTTTAAAGAGGGTCCTGTCTGGCTTTTAATGAGGGGAGATCCTTGTTGGATGTCGTGTTAAAGAGAATCCTGGTCTGGTCGTTTAAAGAGATCTGTTCTGGTTCATTTAAAAGAGAAATCGCTGTGGTCATTTAAAGAAATCTGTCTGGTCATTTAAAGAGATCCTGTCTGGTCATTTAAAGAGATCCTGTCTGGTGGTTTAAAGAGATCCTGTCTGGTCATTTAAAGAGACCMCGTGTCAACCTGTAGAGGTTGGTAGGCTGTGGCCTGCAGCGGTGCTCAGGTTCCTCAAGCCACAGCGATATCTAGTCAGTGGACATAGTATAGTAGGGCAGAGTGGCAGGTGGCTACCTCTCACTGTCCTGTACTGTTCCTCTGATTCATACAGTCATGTACCTGCTGTGTCCTCTGTCCTGTACTGTATGTCATCCCGCTGTAGGTAATTACAAGCCCTCCCCCTCAGGATCTCGTCACAGTATCTCTGTGATTGGTCCATCAAACACAGCTAGTTACTAAAGGTCACGGCACCAACTTTTTGTTTCTACATTCACTCTACTCTACTGAAGGAGAGAGATGGTGATTGGTCCATCACAATGGAACTGTAATCCACACTGACATAACACTCATATAAACACTAAATGCAACAATTTAAAAGATTTTACTGAGTTATAGTTCATATAAGGAAATCAGTCAACTGAAATCAATTCATTATGCCCTAATCTATGGATTTCACATGACTGGGAATACAGATATATATATGTTGGTCACAGATACCTAAAAAACTAAAAAGTTGCGGCGTGTATCAGAAAACCAGTCAGTATCTGGTGTGATCACCATTTGCCTCGTGCAGCGTGACACATCTCCTTYACATAGCGTTGATCAGGCTGTTGATTGTGGCTTGTGGAATGTTGTCCCAGTCCTCTTCAATGGATGTGTGAAGTTGGTGGATATTGGAGGGAACTGGAACACGCTGTCGTACACGTCGATCCAGAGCATCCCAAACATGCTCAATGAGTTTTCATCAGATGTCTGGGTGGCTGGTCTCAGATGATCCTGCAGGTGAAGAAGCTGTGGAGGTCCTGGGCTGGCGTGGTTACACGTGGTCTGTAATTGTGAGGCCGCTTGGACGTATTGCCAAATTCTCTAAAACGATGTTGGAGGCGGCTTATGGTAGAGAAATGAACATTAAATTAGCTGCCTACAGCTCTGGTGGGCATTCCTGCAGTCAGCATTCCAACTGCACACTCCCTTAAAACTTGAGACATCTGTGACATTGTGTTGTGTGACAAAACTGCACATTTTAGAGTGGCCTTTTATTGTCCCCAGCACAAGGTGCATCTGTGTAATGATCAATCTATTTAATCAGCTTCTTGATATGCCACACCTGTCAGGTGGATGGATTATCTTGGCAAAGGAGAAATGTTCACTAACAGGGATGTAAACAAATTTGTGCACAACATTTTAGAGAAATAAGCATTTGTGCGTATGAAAAATTTCAGAAATATTTTATTTCAGCTCATGAAACATGGGAACAACACTTTACATGCTGTGTTAATATTTTGTTCAGTGCAGTTCTGGTTGATAATATTTTTCCTGTTAATATTTTTCCTGTTACTAATCTACTGGTTGTTCTGACTCCTTCTGACATAATTACCCAGAGATCACCAGGGTCATTTGAAGCACATTTGGCGGGATTGACTTGTGTGAAGTATCAGGTAAATGATGAGGAGTTGGGATTGACTTGTGTGAAGTATCAGGTAAATGATGAGGAGTTGGGATTGACTTGTGTGAAGTATCAGGGAATGGTGAGGAGTTGGGATTGACTTGTGTGAAGGATCAGGTAAATGATGAGGAGTTGGGATTGACTTGTGTGAAGTATCAGGTAAATGATGAGGAGTTGGGATTGACTTGTGTGAAGTATCAGGTGAAATATGAGGAGTTGGGATTGACTTGTGTGAAGTATCAGGTAAATGATGAGGAGTTGGGATTGACTTGTGTGAAGTATCAGGTAATGATGAGGAGTTGGGATTGACTTGTGTGAAGTATCAGGAAATGATGAGGGTTGGGATTGACTTGTGTGAAGTATCAGGTAATGATGAGGAGTTGGGATTGACTTGTGTGAAAGTATCAGTTAAATGATGAGGAGTTGGGATTGACTTGTGTGAAGTATCAGGTAAATGATGAGGTGTTGGGATTGACTTGTGTGAAGTATCAGGTAAATGATGAGGAGTTGGGATTGACTTGTGTGAATATCAGGGAAATGATGAGGTGTTTGCAGGGTTAGTGCAGATGATGATACAGTAGCTTCAGCATCCATATTGACTTGGTGCTGAGCTCTCTGGGAGATTAACGCCTGTCAGTCACTTGAAGAAGACAAATGATTGACAGGACGACTGATGAGCTGATGAGCGGTTCGCCCTCCTCTATTTGTCTGTCTGTCTCTTCTTAAGAGATAAACATTCGTAAAGTGTCGGATAAGACTGAGGAGACTTAGTCACAGAACTCTCTGTCTCGTTCTCTCCCTCCTCTTCTCTCTCTCTCCTCTCTCTCTCTCTCTCTCTCTCTCTCTCTCTCTCTCTCTCTCTCTCCTCTCTCCTCTATGCCTCTCTCTCTGCCTCTCTCTCTCTGCTCTCTCTCTCTGCTTCTCTCTCTGTCCTCTCTCTGCCTCTCTGCCTCTCTCTCTCTCTGCCTCTCTCTGTCTCTCTCTCCTCTCTCTCTCTGCCTTTCTCTCTAGTGAGTTCACCTACCTCTCTCTCTCTCTAGTGACCACCTATCTCTCTCTATCTCTAGTGACTTCACCTATCTCTCACTCTGTCAGTGACCACCTATATCTCTCTAGTGACTTCACACTGTGCTGTTTGTCATGTTGAGTGTTGATATGCAGCGCTGAGACTGAGAACCAGTTCAGAGCCAACTGTTGATAGAAATCCTCATTATGTGCACAAACCTGGCATTCCCAAACCTGACATTCCCAAACCTGGCATTCCCTTGCGCAGCACTCCAGCCAAGTGCCAAACCTGGCATTCCCAAACCTGGCATTCCCAAACCTGGCATTCCCAAACCTGTATTCCCAAACCTGGCATTCCCAAACCTGGTATTCCCAAACCTGGAAAGGGCTGTTGGGAGACACATTAAGAATACTTTGAAATGGTCAGTGATCTGAATAATGTCGCAATTATGATGATGATGATGATGATGAATGATGATGATGATGATGATGGTACTTGAAATCCCACAGAAATACTTGAGAAATGACCTCAATATACTTATATATCTTTACAATGTTGTCATTCTGAAGAGGGTGTCACTTTGTGACAGAAGGTGTGTTTACTGTGTGTCCGTGAGGTAGAAAGCGTATGAGTGTGTAGCCTGATAGAGTGTCTAGTCTCAGGGGTGGCACAGGACGGCCACAGCAGCCAGAGGTAGGAGACAATAAGGTGCACGTAGTCTAACAGGCTGGGTCTGGGCTCCGGATTCAGGATACAGAGGCAAGCTTCCCAGGTTGGCACCAAGACAGGGAGGCAGCCAGAAGAGCCAGGTTGAGAGAAACAGGTAGAGAGAGACCAGGTAAAATAGCCAGGTAGAAAGAGAGCAATTGAAAGAGACAGGTAGAGATAGCCAGGTGGCGAGAGAGAGCCAGGTAGAAGAGAGAGCCATTAGAGAGAGAGAGCCAGGTAAGGAGAGAGAGCCAGGAGAGAGAGCCACGTAGAGAGAGGAGAGCCATGTGGTGAGAGAGACAGGTAGAGAGAGAGAGCCAGGTAGAGAGAGAGCCAGGTAGAGAGAAGAGCCAGGAGAGAGAGAGAGAGCCAGGTGGCGTAGAGAGCTAGGTAGAGAGAGAGCCACGGTAGAGAGAGAGCCAGGTAGAGAGAGAGTCCAGAGAGAGACGAGAGCCAGGTAGAGAGAGAGCCAGGTGGTGAGAGAGCCAGGTAGAGTAGAGGAGCCAGGTAGAGAAGAGCCAGGTAGAGAGAAAGCAGGTAGAGAAGAGCCAGGTAGAGAGAGAGGAGAGGCCAGGTGTGGGGAGAGAGAGAGCCAGGTGAGAGAGCAGGTAGAAAGAAGCCAGGTAGGAGACAGAGAGCCAGGTAGAGAGAGAGCAGGTAGGTAGAGAGAGCCAGGTAGAGAGAGAGCCAGGGTAGAGAGAGAGCCAGGTAGAGAGAAGAGCCAGGTAGAGAGAGAGCCAGGTAGAGAGAGAGAGCCAGGTAGAGAGAGAGCCGTAGGAGAGAGAGCCAGGTAGAGAAGAGCCACGGTAGAGAGAGAGCCAGGTAGAAGAGAGAGAGAGCCAGGGTGAGAGAGTAGGTAGAGAGAGAGCCAGGTAGAAAGATAGCCAGGTAGAGAGAGAGCCAGCGGTAGAGAGAGAGCTAGGTAGAGAGAGAGCCAGGTAGAAAGCAAAGATGAGCCAGCGTAGAGAGAGAGCCAGATAGAGAGATAGCCAGGTAGAGAGAGAGCCACGGTAAAAGATAGCCAGGTGAGAGAAGAGCTAGGGAGAGAGAGAGCCAGCGCGTAGAGAGAGAGCTAGGTAGAGCAGAGAGCCAGGTAGAAAGATAGCCAGGTAGAGAGAGAGCCAGAAGCCAGGGTAGAGAGAGAGCCAGGTAGAAAGACATAAGCCAGGTAGAGAGAGAGCTAGGAGAGAGAGAGCCAGGTAGAGAAGAGAGCGTAGAGAGAACGGTAGAGCCGGTAAAAGATAGCCAGGTAGAGAGAGAGCCAGGTAGAAAGATAGCCGGTAGAGAGAGAGCTAGGAGAGAGAGAGCTAGGTAGAGAGAGAGACAGGTAGAGAGAGAGAGCCAGGTAGAAGAGAGCAGGTAGAGAGCATGAGAGCTAGGTAGAGAGAGAGCAGTAGAAGTAGAGAGGAGAAGCCAGGTAGAAGAAGCACGGTGAGAGAGACGTAGAAAGATAGCCAGGTAGAGAGAGAGTAGTAGAAGATAGCCAGGTAGAGAGAGAGCAGGTAGAAAGATAGCCAGTAGAGAGAGCCAGTAGAGTAGCCAGGTGGAAAGAGTAAGAGAGAGCTAGGTTAGAGAGCAGAGCAGGTGGAAGAGCAGGTAGAGAGGCCAGTAGAGGGGCTAGGTGTATGGTAAGAGAGAGCCAGTAGAGAGAGAGCCAGAGGAGGTGTGCCTGCTAGGTAACCTGTTCTTTCACGGGGGCTACAAGTACCAGAATGGTGGCACAACAGAGGAGGGAGAGGGAGGCTGATCTGGGCATGGTACCAGCTGTAGTGCCAGTGGAACCCCTTGGTGATGGTTGTCCTCTACCAGTGTGCACTGCCCAGTTTACCCACAATAACATGCCAGCTCTACCATGCAGGATAACTAGTCTCTCTCTCCCATGTAGCCCTCCATGCTCTCCCTTCTCAAGGGTAGTTCTCTCCTACACCTTGCCAGGCTAACTACTCGCTCTCTACTCCAGGACTAGCACCCTACTCCAGACTAGACCTACTCCAGACCAGGACCTACTCCAACTAGACCTACTCCAGACTAGACCTACTCCAGACTAGACCCCACTCCAGACTAGATAGACCTACTCCAGACTAGATAGACCTACTCCAGACTAGACCTACTCCAGACTAGACCTACTCCAGACATAGATCTACTCCAGACCTAGATCTACTCCCAGACTAGACCTACTCCAGACTAGACCCACTCCAGACTAGACCTAGACCTACTCCAGACTAGACACTACTCCAGACTAGACCTACTCCAGACTAGACCTACTCCAGACTACGACCCACTCCAGATAGACCTACTCCAGACTCAGACCCCACTCCAGACTAGACCTAATCTCCAGCACTTAGAGACTCACTCCAGACTAGACCTATTCCAGACTAGACCTACTCCAGACTAGAACCCTACTCCCAGACTAGGACCTACGTCCAGAACTAGACACTTCACTCCAGACTAGACCTACTCCAGACCTAGACCTACTCCAGACGACCTAGACCACTCTGATTACTCCAGACTAGACCTAGATCCAGCCTGACTAGCCGACTCCAGACACTAACACTACGACAGACTAGACCTACTCCAAGCAGACCTACGGCCTGAATCTCCTCTCC
>NW_019944448.1:0-3119 GCF_002910315.2 Salvelinus sp. IW2-2015 | reverse complement strand
TAGTTTGGTGCTGTCTGATCGTGTCCTGGCTAGTCGTATAAGAGATAAACATTCGTAAGTGTCGGGATAAGACTGGAGGACTTAGTCACAGATCTCTCTGTCCTCGTTCTCTCTCCTCTCTCTCTCTCTCTCTCTCTCTCTCTCTCTCTCTCTCTCTCTCTCTCCTCTCTCTCTCTCTCTCTCTCTCTCTCTATGCCTCTCTCTCTCTGCCTCTCTCTCGTCTCCTCGCTCTTCTCTGCTTCTCTCTCTGTTCTCGTCTCTCTCTCTGCCTCTCTGCCTCTCTCTCTCTCTGCCTCTCTCTGTCTCTCTCTCTCTCTCTCTCTCTGCCTTTCTCTCTAGTGAGTTCACCTACCTCTCTCTCTCTCTAGTGACCACCTATCTCTCTCTATCTCTAGTGACTTCACCTATCTCTCACTCTGTCCAGTGACCACCTATATCTCTCTAGTGACTTCACACTGTGCTGTTTGTCATGTTGTTAGTGTTGATATGCAGCGCTGAGACTGAGAACCAGTTCAGAGCCAACTGTTGATAGAAATCCTCATTATGTGCACAAACCTGGCATTCCCAAACCTGACATTCCCAAACCTGGCATTCCCTTGCTGCAGCACTCCAGCCAAGTGCCAAACCTGGCATTCCCAAACCTGGCATTCCCAAACCTGGCATTCCCAAACCTGGTATTCCCAAACCTGGCATTCCCAAACCTGGTATTCCCAAACCTGGAAAGGGCTGTTGGGAGACACATTAAGAATACTTTGAAATGGTCAGTGATCTGAATAATGTCGCAATTATGATGATGATGATGATGATGATGATGATGATGATGATGATGATGGTACTTGAAATCCCCAAGAAATACTTGAGAAATGACCTCAATATAACTTATATATCTTTACAATGTTGTCATTCTGAAGAGGGTGTCACTTTGTGACAGAAGGTGTGTTTACTGTGTGTCCGTGAGGTAGAAAGCGTATGAGTGTGTAGCCTGATAGAGTGTCTAGTCTCAGGGGTGGCACAGGACGGCCACAGCAGCCAGAGGTAGGAGACAATAAGGTGCACGGTAGTCTAACAGGCTGGGTCTGGGCTCCAGGATTCAGGATACAGAGGCAAGCTTCCCAGGTTGGCACACAAGACAGGGAGGCAGCCAGAAGAGCCAGGTTGAGAGAAACAGGTAGAGAGAGAGCCAGGTAAAATAGCCAGGTAGAAAGAGAGCAATTGAAAGAGACAGGTAGAGATACAGCCAGGTGGCGAGAGAGAGCCAGGTAGAGAGAGAGAGCCAGTTAGAGAGAGAGAGCCAGGTAAGGAGAGAGAGCCAGGTAAGAGAGAGAGCCACGTAGAGAGAGAGAGAGCCTATGTGGTGAGAGAGACAGGTAGAGAGAAGAGAGCCAAGGTAGAGAAGAGAGCAGGTAGAGAGAGACCAGGTAGAGAGGAGAGAGAGCCAGGTGGTGAGAGAGCTAGGTAGAGAGAAGAGCCAGGTAGGAGAGAGCCAGGTAGAGAGAAGAGCCAGGTAGAGAGAGAGAGCCAGGTAGAGAGAGAGCAGGTGGTGAGAGAGCCAGGTAGAGAGAGAGCAGGTAGAGAGAGAGCCAGGTAGAGAGAGAGCCAGGTAGAGAAAGAGCCAGGTAGAGAGAGAGAGAAGCCAGGTGGTGAGAGAGAGAGCCAGTGGTGAAGAGAGCTAGGTAGAAAGATAGCCAGGTAGAGAGAGAGCCAGGTAGAGAAGAGAGCCAGGTGGTGAGAGAGCCAGGATAGGAGAGAAGAGCCAGGTTAGAGAGAGAGCCAGGTAGAGAGAGAGCCAGTTAGAGAGAAGAGGAGCCAGGTAGAGAGAGAGAGCCAGGTAGAGAGAGAGCCAGGTAGAGAGAGAGCCAGGTAGAGAGAGAAGCCAGGTAGAGAGAGCCAAGGGGTAGAGAGAGAGAGAGCCAGGTGGTGAGAGACTAGGTAGAGAGAGAGCCAGGTAGAAAGAATAGCCAGGTTTAGAGAGAGAGCGCAGGTAGAAGAGAGAGCTAGGTAGAAGAGAGAGCCAGGTAGAAAGATCAGCCAGGTAGAGAGAGAGCCAGATAGAAAGATAGCCAGGTAGAGAGAGAGCCAGGTAGAAAGATAGCCCAGGTAGAGAAGAGAGCTAGGGAGAGAGAGAGGCCAGGTAGAGAGAGAGCTAGGTAGAGGAGATAGAGCCAGGTAAGAAAGATAGCCAGGTAGAGAGAGAGCCAGATAGAAAGTAGCCAGGTAGAGAGAGAGCCAGGTAGAAAGATAGCCAGGTAGAGAGATAGAGCTAGGGAGAGAGAAGAGCCAGGTTAGAGAGAGAGCTAGGTAGAGAGAGAGCTGGGTAGACAAGATAGCAGGTAGAGAGAGAGCCAGGTAAGAGATAGCCAAGGGTAGAGAGAGAGCTAGGTTAGTAGAGAGAGCTAGGTAGAGAGAGAGACAGGTAGAGAAGAGAGAGCCAGGTAAGAAAAGAGAGCAGGGTAGAGAGAGAGCTAGGTAGAGAGAGAGCCAGGTAGAAAGATAGCCAGGTAGAGAGAGAGCCCAGGTTTTAGAAAAAGATAGCCAGGTAGAAGAGATGAGCCAGGTAGAAAGATAGGCAAGGTAGAAAGAGAGAGCTAGGTAGATAAAGATAGCCAGGTAGAGAGAGAAGCCAGGTAGAAAGATAGCCAGGTAGAGAAGAGAGCCAAGGTAAGAAAGTATAGCCAGGTAGAGAGAAGAGTAAGGTAGAGAGAGAGCTAGGTAGAGAGAGAGACAGGTAGAGAAGAGAGAGCCAGGGTAGAAAGAGAGCCAGGTAGAGAAGAGAAGCTAGTAGAGAGAGAGCTAGGTAGAGAGAGAGAACCAGGTTTAGAAGAGAGAGCCAGGTTAGAGAAGAGAGCCAGAGGAGGTTGTGCCTGCTATAGTTTGTCTAACCTCGTTTCTTTGTCAAGCGGGTGCCTGAGACAAGCTAACGAGGGGGATGTTTGTATGGTTGGCAGCACAGACAGAGGGAGCCAGGCCAGAGGGGGAGGGCTGATCTGGCATGGTACCAGCTGTAGTGCCAGTGGAACCCCTTGGTGGATGGTTGTCCTCTACAGTGCACTGCCGGCAGTTTAACCCAACAAAATAACAATGCCAGCTCTAGCCAATGGCAGGATAACTAGTTCCTCTCT
>NW_019944447.1:58939-72380 GCF_002910315.2 Salvelinus sp. IW2-2015 | reverse complement strand
TGTTCTGTTATGTCCTACTAAAACACCCCTGGGCATGTTCTTTAATCTACTAAAACCCTCCCCCCCCGTTGGTTCTATTCTGTTAATCCATACTAAACCCCCCGCTGTTCGGTTAATCATACTATAACCCCCCACTGCTTTTCTGTTATCTAACTAACCCCCCCCGTGTTCTTCTGCTAGTTTCATCTACTTAAAACTCCTACCCCCCCTGTGTGCTCTGTTATCTTACTAAAACCAACCTCCCCCTGTGTTAATGTTCTGTGTCTAACTACTAAAACCATACCTATCTCCCCACACTCTGGTTTAGCCAGTTCTTTCTAATTAGCTACCTAGAAAGAACCTCTCCCCCCTGGGGGTATGTTTCTGATTATCTACTAAAAACCTCCCTCCCCCCCTGGTTGTTCTCTTATCTACATAAAAACCTCCCCCCCTAGGTGTTCTATTATATCTACTAAAAAACCCTCCTCCCTGGGTTCATTTATCTACCTAACTCCCCTGAGTTGTTCTGTAATCTACTAACCCCCTGGTTTTTATCTACTAAAAACCTCCCCCCTGTTTTCGTATCTACTAACCCCCCTGGTTTCTGATCTACTAACCCCCCGATTTGTGTATCTGTTTATTTCTCTACTAAACCCCCCTGGTGGTTCTTTTTAATCTACTAACCCCTCTCCCCCCCCCCTGGTGTTCTGTAATATCTAACATAACCCCCCCCCCCCCCCCTGATGTATGCTGTTATCTACTTAACACCTACTGGTGTTCTTTATCTACTAACCACCCCTGCGTGTGTCTGTTATCTCACTACACACCCCCTGGTGTCTGTTACTACTAACCCCCCCCCCCCCCCCTGCGGTTCGGTTATTCTATAACACCCCCTGCGTGTTCTTTATCTAACGAACACCCCCTGGGTTCCTGTTATCTACTAACCCCCCTGTGTCTGTTATCTACAACCCCCCTTGGTGTTCTTATCTACTTTAAAACCCCGGCCTGTGTTCTGTTATTATCTACTAACCCCCCGGTGTTCTGTGTATATCTACTAACCCCCCCCTGAGTGTTTGTTATCCTTGCTATCATACTAAAAACCTCTCCCCCCTGGTGTCGTTATTTTACTAAAACCTCCCCTCTGCAGCGTGTCTTGTTATCTACTAAAACCTCCCCTCTGGTGTTCTGTTATTCTACTTAACCCCCCTGGTGGTTCTTCTACTTACTAACGGCCCGCGGCTGGGGTTGTTCTTACGTATCTACGTAAAAACCATTACGCCCCTGGTGTTCAGGTAATCTACTAAAACCTCCCCCCTGGTGGTTCTGTTATCTACCCTAAAACCTCCCCCCCATGGTGTATCGTTTATCTACCCATAACCCCCCCTGTAGTTTCTGTTATCTACTAAACCCCCACGTATTCTTTCGTAGTTAATACTACTAAAAACTGTCCTCCCCCCGCCTGGTGTTCTGTTCATCTACTAAAACCTCCTCCCCCCTGGTGTTCTGTTATCTACTAAAAGACCTCCTCCCCCCCTGTGTTCTGTGTAGTCTACTGAAAACCTCCTCCCCCCTGAGCTGTTCTTTATCTACTTTCTAAAAACCTCCTCCCCCTGGTGTTCTCGTATATCTACAAAAACCTCCCCCGCCTGCGTGGGCTTAATACTACTAAAACCTCCTCCCCTCGTTTCGTGTAAAAATCTACGTAAACTCCCCTGGTGTTCTGGTAATCTACTAAACTCCCCTGGTGTTCTGTTATCTTACAAAACCTCCCCCTCTGGTGTTCGTTATCTACTAACCCGCCTGGTGTTCTGTTATCTACTAACCCCCCCCCTGTGTTTCTGTTAAGTCTAACTAACCCCCCCGTGATTCGTTTAATCTACTAACCCCCTGGTGTTTCTGTTATACTTACTAACCCCCCCCCCCCCTGGGTGCTGTTATCTACTAACCCCCCCCCCCCCCTGGTGTCTCTGTATCTGACTAACACCCTCTGCGTGTATCTGTATCGACTAACACCCCCTGTGTCGTTATCTAACTAACACCCCTGGGTTCTGTTAATTCTACCACCCTCAAACCCCCCCCCCCCTGGATTTCTTTATTACTAAACTAAACACCCCCGTGTGTTCTGTTATCTAACGAACACCCCCTCGGTGTTCTGTAATACTACTAACCACCCTCCTTGTGATTCTAGTTATCTACTAGACCCCCCCTGGTGGTTCTTTATCTACTAACCACCCCTTGGCTTCTATACTCTACTAAACCCCCCGTTGTCTGTTATCTATAACCCTTTATACTTTGTCTGCTATCTACTTAAAACCTCCTCCCCCCCTGATGATTGTTCTGTAATTTTTACTAAAAACCAATCCCACTCTTAGGTCTCGTGTATCTACTAAAACCTCCCCCTGGCTGTTCTGTTATCTACTAACCCCCCTGGTATGTCATCTGTTATCTACTAACCCCCCTGTGTTCTGCATATTCTACTGAAAACCCCCCCCCTGAAGAAGTGTTCTGTATCTACTAAAACCTCCCCCACTGGTTTCGTATCTACTAAAACCTCCCCCCTGGTGTTCTGTGATCTAAACTAAACCCCCCTGTGTTTCTGCTATCTACTAAAACCTCCCCTCTAGGTGTTCTGTCGATCTACTAAAAACCCCCACTCGTGCTTCTGTTATCTTACTAACGCCCCCTAGCGTGTTCTGCTATCTACTAAAACCTCCCCCTGGTGTTCTGCTATCTACTAAAACCGCCCCCCTGATGTTCTGTTATCTACTAGAAACCTCCCCCCTGGTTCTGTTATTACTATCACCCCCGCTGATCACCGATCCCCCCCCTCTGGTGTTCTGTTGTCCGATCTAATCCCTGATGTGTAGAATATAAAGCCCAGCCCCGTAACCAGTCCTGTTGGTCTCTCATGTCCCAACAACAGAAGATGAAGGAGTAAACCTGGAGAGCTGGAGAAACATCAAGTCCTCGTCCCCTAGGGAAGAACTCAAAGAATACCAAGCAGCAAGCAACGCACCAGACAGGGCAAGGCAGCGCTGATGGAGAGCTGCCTCGCAAATACCCGCTGACCAGAGCTGTACGGTTGCAAACAGGATATACGCAGTAGATGCGGAAAGACACAGGGCCAAGTATATCACCAAAGACCAGCCGCAAGGCCAACTGCTAGCAATATAATATGTATTTATCGCTGACAAAACTCAAGTAACCAAAACCTTTGATCACAGGAAGTCTTTGGAAAATGGACAGTATGAATCTTAGATCTAAATTGTATGTAAACAACAAAGTGCCATGTCTTATGTATATAAAAAAACTTAATGTTTGGAAATACAGTCTGGTTCTTAGTCTGCTCTACAAATATCGGCCACTATGCCAACAGTGTGCATTTGCTACCACATCCCTGGTACACGTATGCCTCGCCAATTCGTCAATAGCATGAGAAATATGGAACCACTAGCTTGCTGGTGTGAGGGACTACTTTCACCAGCACTAAGCTGTTGGAGGATCTCTTCACCCAAGCACTAAGCCATGTGTAGGACTGCGTGTCATGCTGTGATGTGTGATCTCCTTCACCCGAGCACTAGGCGTTGTTAGACTCTGCACCCCATGGACTCTTCACCAGCACTAACTGTGTGGTATTTACTCTTCACCCAGCACTAAAAGCTGTTTGGGTTAGGACTTCTTCACCAGTCGGACTCGCACCCAGCCACTAAGCTATTTTGTAGGACTCTGTCACCCAGCACTAAGCTGGTGTAGAGGACTCTTCACCTAGTTAGGACTCTTTACCCAGCCACTAAGCTGTTGGTAGGACTCTCACCCAAGCAACCTAACTGTTGGAGGACTTGCAGCCAGCACTAAGCTGTTGGTAGGACTCTGCACCCAGTGGACTCTCACCCAGCACTACTGTGTAAGAACTCTTCACCAGCACTAAGCCTTTAGTAGACTCGTCAACTCTAAGTGGACTCTTCACCAGCACTAGGCTGTGTAGACTCTTCACCCCAGCCACTAAGCTGTTGGTAAGGACATCTTCACCCAGCACTAACGGTTGGTAGACTCTTCACCCAGCCCACTAAGTGTTGTAGGACTTCACCCAGCACTAGGCTGTTGTGAGACTCGTCACCCAGCACTAAGTCTGTTTAAGGACTCTTCAACCCAGTACTAAGCGTTGGAAGGACTCTTCACCCAGGCACTTAGGCTGTTGCGTAGGACTCTCACCAGCACTAAGCTGTGTAGGACTTCACCAGCCACTAAGGCTGTTGTACGGATCTTTCACCCAGCACTAGCTTTTGTTAGGAACTACTTCACCCAGCCACTAAGCTGTTGGTTATGACTCTTCAAAACACCAGCACGTAGAGCTAGTTGTAGTGACTCTTCACCCAACACTAAGCTGTTCGGTAGGACCTCTTCACCCAGCACTAAAGCTGTTGTAGTGACTCTCAACCAGCACTAAGCTGTTAGGTAGCGCACTCTTCACCCAGCACTAAGCTGTGCGTAGGAATCGCTACACCAAAAACGAAGCACTAAGCTGTTGGAAAAAGTACATGGACCACTTTGTAGAACTGTTCAGAGAGAAAGAGGAATATAGCCAATTCCTGGTACAAAATAGGCCCTACATAAGTAGAATGTAGTTGCCATTTGAGACTTTTTGCAGAGAGACCTTTTGAATGAACTCAGCAAAGTATGTAATGAGAGACAAATAAAAAAGAGATATTAACCTACCCTGCTGAACACATACCGCGCTTTAGTGGTGCTCAGCACACACTCTAACGAACACACTCACTCCTCTGATCTCACTTGTTTTTCACTCTCTCCCTCCCTCCCTAACTGTCTCTCCTCCTCTCTCTACTGTCTCTCTCCCGTATACTCTCCCACTCTCTGTCTCTCTCTCTTCTAGTAATCTCTGTCTCTCCTTTCATCTCCATCCCTCCCTCTCTCTCTCCTGCTCCTGTCTCTCTCCTTTCTCCCAATCCTCTCTCTCTGTCTCCTCTCTCCATATCTCTCATTCTCTCTGATCTCTCTCCCTCCCTCCATCTCTCCTTCTCTTGCTCTCTCTCTTTCACCCTTCTCGCTCCCCCCTCCTCTCTCTCTCCCTCTCTCTCCCCCTCTCGCTCTCGCTCCTCTGTTCCCATGCTCTCTCTCTCTCGCTCCTCCTCTCTCCATCTCTCTCCTGTCCCTCTCTCCCCTCCTCTCATCTCGCCTCCCATCGCTCTCTCTCTTTCAAACCCTTCCTCGCCGCTCCCCCCCCTCCCTCTCTCTCTCATCTCCTCTCCTCACTCTCTCCCTCGTCTCTCGACTCTCTCTCCCTTTCTCCATTAAATCCCTAAATGTTGCAAAGCCAAGTCTCAACTCCAACCAGTCTGAGACAATAATAGATTTCACATAATTCTCCCCATGATCCCTCAGTACAGATGATTCTTTCAGTATTCCAAGTGGACTTGACAGTGGTAGTCCTGAACGATACAACCCTTAATATACAGTATGTAATACAATAATATAATATGGGCCATTTAACAGACACTTTTATCCAAATCCTTTTAGTCATGCATACATTATATTGCCGTTGAATAGAGCATAGCAGGAGAAGCCTGGTGGTCACAGATCTGTTTGTGCTGTCTTGACAACTTCTATGGTGGATTAGCCTGGTYCTGAACAACCATAGGAGTTGGTTAGACAGAACAAACAGATCTGGGACCAGGTTATAACTGGTCTCATAGGGATCCAGATAGCTTGGGTCAACCTAGTCTGGGTTAGTTCGTTAACATAAACGTGTGGTCAGGATGCATGGCATGGGTTGGCAGGAACCCCAGTCGTCCTGAACCGATCCGATTTGAGAAGTTCGTTATCCCACCCCCCCAGTCACGTGCTCTTACATTTTTTATTGTGAAAATGCACGAAAGCGTGATCAAATATTCATGATGAGGCTAAGAAAAGAAGAAATCAAATTCAATATTTACCACATCTAGACACTGCTACACAAGGATCGGATAACTAATTAACTCCAAGAGGAGAGCGCGAGCCAAGCGGGTTCTCTASATTTTAAAGCTACAGTCTGGGATTCATTTATCAGCATAATGGCAGCTCCGGCCCAAACATTTGTTTTGCTATGTGCAGCCATGGAATGGATGGGGCTGAGGAAATGTTATGTAATCTGTCTCAAACCAGTCCAGAAGAATCAATGGGAATAATCAAGAAATTAAGTGAGGACCGGTATCCTGATTTCCAGATCCCCCGTCTGCACCTTCACCTGTTGCAGGTCTCTATACCGTAGTCCTGGCTGACTGCTGCAGGTCTCTATACCGTAGTCCTGGCTGACTGTTGCAGGTCTCTATACCGTAGTCCTGGCTGACTGCTGCAGGTCTCTATACCATAATCCTGGCTGACTGTTGCAGGTCTCTATACCGTAGTCCTGGCTGACTGCTGCAGGTCTCTATACCGTAGTCCTGGCGACTCTGCAGGTCTCTATACCGTAGTCCTGTCGACGCTGCAGGTCTCTAGACCTATCCTGGCTGACTGCGCAGGTCTCTATACCATATCCTGTGACTGCTGCAGGTCTCTTATACCGTAGTCCTGGCTGACTGCTGCAGGTCTCTATACGTGTCTGGCGACTGTGCAGGTCTCTTACCGTAGTCCTGGCTGACTGCTGCAGGTCTCTATATGTAGCGTCTGACTGTTCAGCCTATACTAGCCCTGTCGACTCTGCAGTCTTATATCGTAGTCCTGCTGACTGCTGCAGTCTCTATACCGTAGTCCTGTTGCTGACTGCTGCAGGTCTCTAATACCGTATACTGGCTGACTGCTGCAGGTCTCTATACCAGTCTGGCTGACTGTGCAGGTCTCTATACCTTAGTCCTGGCTGACTGTTGCAGGTCTCTATATAGCGGCACCTGGCTGACTAACTGTAAGGTCTCTATAGTAGTCCTGCTGACTGCTGCAGGTTCTCTATACCGTAGTTCTGGCTGACTGCTGCAGGTCTCTATACTGGATCCTGGCACTACTGTGCAGGTCTCTATATGGTAAGTCCTGTCTGACTGCTGCAGGTCTCGTAACCGCTAGGTCCTGTCTGACGGTCCTGTACTGCTGCGGTCTCTATACGTTAGTCCTGTCTGACTGCTCCAGGTCTCTGCTGTATACCGTAGTCCTGTCTGACTGCTGCAGTCTCTATTACTGGTCATCGCTGCTGACTGTTGTAGGTCTCTATATGGTAGTCCTGTCTGACTGCTTAGGTCTCTATACTTCTCCTGTCTGACTGTTGTAAGTCTCTATATAGTAGTCCTGTCTGACTGCGCAGGTCTCTATACGTAGTCTGGCTGACTGCTGCAGCATTCGCTTCATCGACCACTTCCATATTGAGCATGTCACTGTACTTCCTGTTTGAGTTTCGCTTGTAAGCAGGAAGCAGAAAGGATATAATTATGGTCAGATTTGCCAAAAGGGGTGGGAGAATCTTGTATGCGTTCTTGTGTGTGGAGTAAAGGTAATCTAGAATTTGTCGCCTCTAGTTGCACAGGTGACATGCTGGTAAAAATGAGGTAAAACGGATTTCAGTTTCCCTGCTTGAAAATCACCGCCACAAGAAGCACCACCTCGTGTGTATTTCTTGTTTGCTTATTGCCATATACATTGCTTTGAGTCGGTCTTAATGCCAGAATTGGTTTTTGTGATAAATAGACCTACAAAAATATAGATGACAACTCTCTTTGTAAATAGTATGGTCTATAGCTTATCATGAGTACTTCCCATCAGCTGTTGTAACAAAGAGACAACCACTCTTCCCCCCTCATCTTACCAAGGCTGTCCGAACGGTCTTGACGATGAAAATTTCTCAAACGGAAGCTCGTGCAATTGTCCTTGTGCGTGACCGTACGTTCGCCAACAGAACAGACGGTTAGACGGTTTATTTGCACGTCTAACGTAGTTCTAGTCAGGATGCCTCACGCTAACGTAAGTTAGTCGATGCCTCCACGCTAACGTAGTCTAGTCAGGATGCCTCCCACGCTAACGTAGTCTAGTCAGGATGCCTCCACGCTAACGTAGTCTAGTCAGGATGCCTCCACGCTAACGTAGTCTAGTCAGGATGCCCTCTCATCGCTGCAACGTCGGAGAGAGGTGAAGGTCAAGTCATGCGTCCTCCGAAAAGTAACGCACACCGCGATCAACCTCTTATGGCTCAAAAATGAGGCAAGTAAGTATACAGCAGTGAAAAGAGGTGGCCATTTTCAAACGGCCTCTACTCATCTTGCTCGTAAATATGCATATTATTTTTACCTTTGGGATAGAAAAACTTTAGTTTCTAAACAGGTTTAATATTCTCTAAGTAAAACATAACTCTTTTTACAGCCCATTTTCTGTAAAACGTACATTTCCAAAGAAGCTATGTCTCTTCTTCAAGAACTCCTCTATAAAAGGGCCTGGCATAGACTGTACAAACACGTCACTACATCTTCCCCTGGTTTGTCATGCGAAGTGAGAGAAAAAATGACTTGATTATCTCTGTCAGGACTGAGAAATGAACTCTTTTGAGTGATAAGTTGCGCACTTTATATTTTTTTTTGGGCGCGAAGTAGAACTGGACTGGCTCCTGGAAAACACTCGTTTTACGGTGAATATGACTCCAGCTTGATTTTCTTTTGAGTACATGTCCAAAAATCATCCTAAAGTATGTTTTTTCAAATATACTTTAGATTATATTATTAAATTTATTCTGACTTTTAGACGTGCTCGACGCAAGAATTTTTCAAGGACGGAGAGGTAAGCACAGGCATGGCAGTGTGTCATGCTAATTCACAGGACATCGTTGCGTCTAGGTCCAAATGAACACGTTCTAAGAACAAAGACCCTTTGGAGACATTCTGATGGAAAAATCAACAAGATAGGACAATTGGGATGCTTTTCATTATATTTGTCGAACTGTGCTATCGTAGCGTTTGACTAGAATCCAATGCTGCTGTGTGTTAGCTATTGTAGTAAGCTAATATAACGATATATTGTTGTCTTTCGCTGTTAAAACACTTTCAGAAATCGGAATATGTCTGTTATTCACAGAGTCTTTTCTCTTTCATTAGCTATCCACCATATATTTTCTGAATCTTTTCTGATGTGAATTGTATTGACCGTTGGTGTCTGTTTTTTCTGGCTACGCGTGCGATTTCTGACCTGTAGCTATGATGGTGGCTAAGATAGGTAGCAGTAATGTAAAAACTGATTTATTAGCTTAAAATATTCAACTTTTTCGAACAAAACATAGATTTATTTGTATTACATGTTATAGGACTGTCATCTGAGGAGTTTTTTCTAGGTTATTTTAGGTAGTTAGGTTGGCTTTTGCATTAGTGCATGCAGCTGCATGCTTACGTGCTGTGAAAATATTGTCTCATCTTTTTGTTTATTTGTGGGAGCTAACATGAATATATGTTGTGTTTTCGCTTGTAAAACATTTAAAGAATCTGAAATATTGTCTGTATTCACAAGAATCTTTCTATTTCATTAGCTATCCCTATTTTCTCTGAATCTTTTCTGATGTGAAATTAGTAGTTGAGCGTTGTGTTCTGTTTCTCTGGCTACTCGCGTCGATTTCTGACTGTGTAGTATGATGGTTGGCTAAGATGGTAGCAGTAATGTAAAACTGATTTATAGCTAAAATCGCTTTTTTTTGAACAAAACATAGATTTATTGTGTAACATGTTATAGGCATGTCATCTGAGGTAGTTTTTTAGTTTATTAGGTTGTTCTAGTTAGTTAGTTGGCTTTGCATGCTACTTGCATCCTACTTGTGCCTATGAAAAATGTCTGTCCTCTTTTTATGGTGGTGACTAACATAAATATATGTGGTGTTTTCTCTGTAAAACATTAAAAAAATGTACATGTTGGGCTGGATATGCAAATTTTATCTTTCAAATGCTAGTTGACCTTGTTAATGTGTGAAAGTTAAATATTTTACAAAAATAGATTCTTGAATTTCGCGCACCTGCACTTGCAAGTGGCTTGTCATATTGATCTCGATGTCGGGCTTGCAGCCTTGAAGAAGTTTAACAACCGCCCATTAACCAGAAGCTAGCGCACAAATTTGTCAAGATCGGCATAAAAAAATATAAACAAATATCAGAATTGGTCAGGGCGCCGTCAGAACACACGTTTTATTAATAGTGGAACACACACCACACACACACACACACACACACACACACACACACACCACACACACACACACACACACACACACACACACACACACCATCCTGACTGTTCACTTCTTTCCACTCAAATGAGGCCGTGCACAACGGAGGGACAACACACACACATCACCCCTCGTCGCTTTCACACTCCCCATGACCCGGCCAGCCACACGTCAGGGAGACACGCGGCTGGCGGTCGGAGGGCTGGTGAAGCGGCGGTCAGAGGCACACGCTGAGGAGTACTAACACGCTATGAGTGACATCACACGCTGATGAGTGACATCACAATTGGAACCCAAATGGCGCCTAGTCCTTATAGTGAACTTTACCTACATAGGGTCCCTCTCTACTGGCCCCGTAATATGAGTTATTATAGTCAGGATGGGTTACTCTCTCTCTCTTCTTTTACTGGCCCCTGTAAAAGTTGATGTTTATATAGTCAGGTATGGTTTACCTCTCTCTCTCTCCTCTCTACTGGCCCTGTAATATGATGTTAATTTAGTCATGATGGTTACCTCTCTCTCTCTCTCTTCTCTCTCTATCTACTGGCCCTGTTAATATGATGTTATGAAAATAGGTCATGATGGGTACCTCTCTCTCTCTCTCTACTGGCCCCTTTGTAATATGATGTTATAATTAGCAGGATGGGTTCCTCTCTCTCTCTATCTACTCGCCCTGTAATATGATGTTATTAAGTAGGATGGTTACCCTCTTCTCTCTCTAATCTAACTGCCCCTGTAATATGATGTTTATATGTCAGGGGGGTACCCTCTCTCTCTCTTATCTACAGGCCCCTTAAATGAATGTTAAATATAGTCATTGATGGTACCTTCTCTCTCTCTCTCTATCTACTGGCCCCATGTAATATATGTTATATAGTCAGGAAGGGGTTACTCTCTCTCTCTCTCTATCTACGGCCCCTGTAATATGATGTTAATATATTCAGATGGGTTACTCTCTCTGTCTCATATCCATGTCCCCCCTCTCTCTTAACAACACCACACACAAACACACACACACACAACACACACACACACACACACACACACACACACACACACAACACACACACACACACACACACACACACACACACCACACACTGCACAAGCCATTCCAGAACACTGAGCCAGTCAACAGATTCAAACCCTTACCATAGCAGCAGATCAACTGCTTTCTCTAAGAATAACAATAATCCCTACTAATTAGATTCTGTTAGAACATAGAACCGTTAGACTGTCTGTTAGAACATTGAAACGTAGACGTCTCTGTAGAACATTGAACCTAGACTGTCTCTGTAGAACAATTGACACGTAGACTGTTCTCTGTAGAACATAAACTATATACTGTCTCTAGAACCATTTAACCGTAGACTGTCTCTGTAGAGACATTGAACCGTAGACCTGTCTCTGTAGAACATTTGAGAGACTCTGTAGGCTGGTAGACTGTCTCTGTAGAAATTAACCGTAGACGTCTGTACTTGCGTGATGTCTTAAACATTGAACCGTAGACTGTCTCTGAGTAAACATTGCAACGTAGAACTGTCTCTGCTTAGAAACTTCTTGACCGTAGACTGTCTCTTGTAAATTGAACCGTAAGACTGTCTCTGTAGAACATTGAACCGTAGACTGTCTAACTGTTAGAACATTGAACCGTAGACTGTCTCTGTAGAACATTGAACCGTAGACTGTTAGAACCATAGAGCCTTCTAAAACCCTGAGGCAGCAGGTCCTCAGACCTGTTTCATGAATAAGGAGATTGAAGGAGAAAAAGAGAGAGAAACCGGACAGCTTGCTCTCGTGTGTGTGCGTGTGTGCGTGTGTGCGTGTGCGTGCGTGCGTGCGTGCGTGCGTGTGTGTGTGTTCGTGTTCGTGTTCGCTATGCCCAGCTTGTATCACGGAGGTACTGGTAACTTATTTACCCTGACATCCATTAGGTTGTGTTACCATACCGTGTGAACAGCTCCCTTCCCATAGAATAGATGCATGACTGGTCCCACTGCACATCAAGTGCATCTGCTGTCCTAGAATACACACACACACACACACACACGCGCACACACACACACACACACACACGTGTCGAATCTAGGACACTCTGGGCCTTGCTCCATGATACTGTATCCCCCTCAGACAGATCGCCCAAGATTGACTTCGAAATTGGACGTCTGTCCATGTCCTGAGGACGTCGGGAAATGCCTTCATAACCGGCCAKTAGGGGCAGKAGTGAGCGCTGTTACCATCAAGTAGTCTTGGGTTTCGCTACAGGTGTGGTGGTGGATGGGCGTAATCCCATAACATGTTGTTTTAACCTTATCTCAAACCTTAACCCTTAAACGGTAGGAAGCATGAGTTTTTCACTCACCAATGTAACAACACAGTGTGCTCAAAGACTTAGTAYCTTAGTTTTAGTCACCGTCTGGTTACTTATAAGTACAAACATAGTTATGTTTTGGGGTTAATATACATATTTGGTCATTTATTTTCCGGATGTCTTGTAAACTACCCACAATGCGCTAATTCTCAACGTCATATGGAGYATTTACTCTGTGCTTCCCGAGTTCGTATGCTAGCTCGGTAGCTAGCTCATGCTCTTCACAGACTTTGTGTCTGTGTTATCTAGTGGGAACCCGTTAGCACGGCAGGCTCTGGTGCCTTCTTGCCGTGGGCTCAAACCGAAAAGAGAAAATCATTGTGTAGTACCTCCTCCTTTTTGTTTTGTCAACCTTATTGGCATGTTCTCTATGAAGTAGGCGACGGGAACTGTTGACTTAGCGCTAGTGCGCTAGCTGCATGACATTGGGAATCTATATATTTTAGATTTTTCTATCTATATTGCTATTGTATTTCCCTGACTCTCCCCCTTCACTTTGGTAGCTAACTCAGCCTGCACTCRTTTAAAAGTTTTACCATTGGATAGACCAGCCATCAATCTGTAAGTCTCTGCTCTCTCTTTGCTTTTGATCTGCGGTTATGTTTTAGTTGTGTCGTGTTGATTTCTAGCTGGTCTCCAGTAGTTGGMCTCTAGTTTGCCGACCATAACCYCTAGGCTAATAGCTAGTTGGCTAAATAGCTATGGTTAGCTGGCTGGCTAGCTTATATAGCTAGCGTCCTTTGATAACTGGTTAGATGGCGTTATGTATTCTTTGTTTTTTCAATTTAATGTATTTAATGTAGCTGTAAGTTAGGTGTTTATAGCAACTAGCTGACTCATTCAGTGCTAATGTAAAGGTAGCAGGCTGGTAGAGCTAACGTTAGTGCTAATGTAAAGTTAGCAGGCTGGTAGGGCTAACG